>NC_088865.1:7089896-7256554 GCF_032884065.1 Artemia franciscana
AATGACGACCCGGACACAGGGACACAACTACAACGGGGACGCTGGGGGGCACAGGGGGATATATAAATGACGACGGCAACAAAGGAAATGGTCGATTAGCAATCACCATCAACAAAGCTCAAGGGCAATCAATAGAATCATGAGGTATAGATCTGAATACAGATTGTTTTCCCATGGACCATTATGCGTTGCATGTTCAAGAGTCGATAAACCTGACAATCTATTTATATGCACAGACGATGGGACAGCAAAGAATGTTGTATATTCGCAAGTTTTATGTAGTTAAAAACATATATATATTTTTAGTCAATTTTTAGTCAAGGCTTTCCCAAGATGTGTTCCAAATGTCCACCATTTCGTTGTAAGTAAACCTGTACTCGTCTGGCAAAGTTTTGAATCACTTTTCTACATTCCTCTTTCGGGATGGCTCTTACTTTTGCTGTGATGGCAGTTTTCAGTTTTTCATTTGTTTGTGGATTTCCCTGGTATACATTGTCTTTGAGGAAACCCCACAGATAAAAATCTGGGGGTTAACATCTGGTAACTGCGGGGCCCATTCCACATCGTATCTTCTGCTTATGAGTCTCTCTTCAAACCTCTGCCTCAACCAAGAAATAGTTTCGTTGGCTGTATGAGGTGTGGCCCCGTCTTGCAGAAACCATTGTGAACCCCTCCCCGGCGTCCCAGCGATAGCCAGTACTTGTTCAGAACAGCTATTTAACGCTCCTTGTCGACTATCTGAAATCGGCGGTTATCATCTTCGAACCAAAAAGGCCCGATGATCCCGTGCTTGCTCATGGCCTCCCAGGCAGTTCATTTAACGGAATGAAGCGGCCTCTGAAGCACTTCTTCTGGAACCTTCGAACCCCAAAATATATTGTTTTTGTTATTAACGTGCCCGGAAACAAAAAATGTTTCCCGCTAGCTGCAGAGGAAAAATAGGAAAAAGAATCCTTCGATGCAAAATATCGTGGATGAAACCACTTTTCTTGGTTATTATGCCAATAGATTTTTCTTGCTGTTCAAGCCAAGGGACGGAAAGTTTCCTATATAGGGGACATGGACAAGGTGAATTTTTTATATTATCTTGTCGAAAGATAAGCGTGTACAAATAATACAGTCTATTATTACGTCATATATGGTTACAACCTACGATTATGACGTCACTCATCAGGTTTTACACATGAAAAATGCCACTTTTTCATAAAAATATTTAATGTTGAATATATATTTTTTATTACACTAGTTGTTTTTGGACACTAGATGTGACAATCTTCAAATTAATTATTAAACAGCTCTCTGGTCCCAGTGCCTCGATAGCTGCGGAAGAAAATTGAAAAAAAAAATGCCGTCAATGTAGAATATTGTACTTGCAGTTACTTTTCTCATTTTTAAAGAAAAGTGATTTTCTCTTTTATTCAAGCCAAGGGGTTGTTAGTTTTCTGTAAGAGTTTCGGACAAGGCAATTCTAATAGTTTACTTTATGTTTCGATCCGACTCTATTCTAAGAGTAATGGGCTATTTTTTTTATGGGACTTGATCGAGGTTGATAGCTGCCACTGCAACCCATCCTTCTGTTAATTTCAGGGATTATTTATTTATTGAAGGTTTTTTGTCGGTAGTTTTATGTTTGATATAGTATTTGACTTTTTTCTGCTCATTTTGGCTTAATGTAGCTCTCAACTTTTCATCGAAAACTTATGTTGTGAAAAAGAAATTTAAATTAATAAATGACAAGTCTATACAGCTTATATTCAAACTTACCTATACAGTAAACAAAATGAATAGCATAATAAGGTGAGCCTCCATAAGAAAAAGTTTACAGTCAACCATAAACCGATTTGAATGTTAAAAGAAAATGCTGTTAGAAGCATTAATTCACTTGGTGTCTTGAGTCTCTTATTAGTCTACTTGCTGAAATGAAACTCTAATAAAGCTGAAACGGAACTGAAACAGAAATTGTGATGAGGCTCGTAGCTATCTAATAAGTATCTTATTGGGACATTTTCTTAGCATTAAATAGAAGCTCACAATATACGCCTCTAATATTTTGAAAGGATCACGCAAGTTCTATTATCAAACTAAAACAAATCATTTATTCAGTTTTCTTCTGGCACATATGGATCTAGCACAGGTAGGTCTGACAGAGGAAGTTCTGGTGCAGATAGTTCTAGGACAGGTGGTTCTGGTACTGATGGTTCTGGTACAGGTGGTTGCTGTATATGTGGTTTTGGTACAGGTGGTTCTGGCATAGGTGGTTCTGGTACAGGTGGTTGCTGTGTATGTGGTTTTGGTACAGATGGTTCTGACACAGGTGGTTCTGGTACAGGTGGTTCTGGCACAGGTGGTTCTGGAACAGGTGTTTCTGGTACAGGTGGCTCTGGCACTGATGGTTTTGGCACAGGTTCTGGTACTGATGGTTCTGGAACAGGTGTTTCTGGTACAGGTGGTTCTGGCACTGATGGTTTTGGTACAGGTGGTTCTGGTACTGATGGTTCTGGTGCACGTGGTTCTGGTACATGTGGTTCTGGTACATGTGGTTCTGGTGCATGTGGTTCTGGTACATGTAGTTCTGGTACAGGTGGTTCAGGTACAGGTGGTTCAGGTACAGATGGTTTTGGAATAGATGGTTCTGGTAGAGGTGGTTCTGATACAGAGGGTCCTCGTACAGGTGGTTCTGGTAAAGGTGGTTCTGGTACAGGTAGTTCTGGCTCAGATGGTACATGCATAGGTGGTTCTGACGGAGGTAGTTCTGGTACAGTCTGCTCTGGTACTGACGATTCTAGTACAATTGGTTCTGGCACAGGTGGTTTCTGTATATGTGGTTCTGGTACAGGTGACTCTGGCACAGGTGATTCTAGTACATTTGTTTCTGATGCAAGTGGTTCTGGTACAGGTTGTTCAGGTAAAGATGGTTCTAGAACAGATGGTTCAGGTAAAGATAGTTCTGGTAAAGGCGGTTCTGATACGGGTGGCTCTGGTACAGGTGGTTCTTGTACAGGTGGTTCTGGTAGAGGTGGTTCTGGTGCAGGTGGTTCTGGTTTAGGTGATTCTTGCATAGGCGGTTCTGACGGAGGTAGTTCTGGTGCAAGCTGTTCTGGCACTGATGGTTCTAGTACAATTGGTTCTGGTTCAGGTAGTCCTGATAAAGGTGGTTCTGGCACAGGTAGTTCTGATAAAGGTAGTTCTTGTCCAGTTTCGTGTTCCTTTGTTGTTTCCTCAGCTGCAGTTGTTTCAGCCGGACATATTTTGATTACAGCTGATTCAGCCTCAATATCAGTGCTTTCCTGTATTGGTAATGTTTCTTCAGATCTTTTTTGTAAAGATGGTTCTTTAGCCTCAAATTTCTCAGATGATTGTGAATTAGTATCAGCTTCTTCATCTGGGGTTATTTTGGTTTCAGCCACTTTGAATAAAGGCCCAGCATCGGTGCATTCCGGTATTAGCGGTGCTTCTTCAGAGTTATTTTGCACCGACACTTCTCCAGCCTCGTTTTCATTTGTTGTATCTCCAGAAGGTTGATCAGCTCCTTCCGCATTACTTGTTTTAGTCGGTGATACTTCTAGTGACTTGACTTTGTTCAACACATTATTTTCATAGTCATTAAAACCTTCACTCTCAACACTGCACATGCTCATCGTATCTTCGTCTGGTTTGGTGACTTCATTACCATCAGAACCTTCAATCGTCACAAAGATACTACCTATAATGTCCTGGTTCTTATTATAGATCTTAATTTCCTTTTCATAGGACAAACATAGTTCTTTTAAGATAAATTTTTTGCTATTCCCAAGTTTTCCCCATCCCCAGCGAGTAAAAATACTCGGTTCTCTTAAGTGGAACTCAATTTTGCTGTCTTCATATGTTGGTTCAATTGTCAGTTCTTCGTCGTATTTCGGGTTTTCAGGATCGGTGCCTGATTTAGTTGTATATTTCTTGTTTTCAAATTTTACTTTAACAAATGTTGGCTGCTTTCTAATCGCAAGTTTTCCTTGAATAATATTTACCTTATATTTCATTCCTGAAGAATGTTTCTAATTTAAGTCACAAAGGAGCAAGTCGCTTAAAACACAAATATATTTAAACTTGTTTAAAATTGTTGGCACTTTTTCTACTTTCAATTCAAAACATTAAATTGCTACTTATACACCATAAATATTTTTGCAATTTACATAATAACTTTAGAGATTCTTAATTGAAAATTGAATGACCTTATAATTTTGATTTTTCTATCGCATTATAAAATTTATTCTATTAGAGTCATGGGCTATTGTTTTGCTACAATGACACGTTTTTCATCTCTTACTAAGTTACTACCACTGCAAATACACTACAAATTAGACCAAAGTATCTTACAGTAATGAACCCTTGCAAGAAAGCGATTATACTTCTTTATCAACCCATTTTCATTTGTGATTTTTTTTTGCAATAATCGTTGTCACATCTCTTCCAACTGAATATATCATTTCACTTCATTTTCACTCATCATTACCTTACACAATTTTTCGCATTATTTTTTCTTTATCAGCTGTTTGGACTCATTCATGATCCAGTACAATTTTTTAAGACTATATGGCAAAAAATTCCTTTCCAGTTATCCTTCATAAATTACTTTTGCTTCAACTACGTAGCTATTTAACACACAAACACCGAAAACAAGAAGAATAATAGGGAATTTTTTAAGAAAAATTCTAAATTTTTCTTAATTTTTTTTTCTTCAAAAATAAATTATCTATTTTTTCTTACAAAAATTATAAGAAAAAATAAATAACGTTATTTCGTTATTTATTTAACACAGTAACATAAAGGTATATTCCTTTACATCTAAGTTGTTTAATATTTTTATTAATGATGTTGTTAATTTTCTAGAGAATAGATGGGCTCCGAAAGTTAGCCTAGGGACTCAAAAACTATCTTTCTTATTATTTGCAGATGGTATTGCTTTGGTGGCCAATAAACCGCAAGATCTACAGACTCTTTTGAATCTCATAGAAGAATATTTGCATATAAGAAAGTTAAGGCTGAATACTGAAAAGAGCGAAGTTGTTATTTTTAAAAAAAGGAAGGTTGGGGACGATGAAAAATATACATTTAAATTTAATAATAAGGAATTATTTATAAGTAAAAGAATAAAATATTTAGGCTTTATCTTATCGGAAAATGGAAGCCTCAGGAGTCATGCTGATGAAATAATTAAGAGAGGTAGGGTGGCCATGTCAGCTATATTTAGAAACCCGACGATAATGGGGATTAAAAACCTAAAAATGCATAAACGAATATTTAACACAAAAATTTTACCCGTGATAGAATATGGAGCAGAGATATGGGGTGGATAAAAGGTGCAGCAACTGTAGTCCCTTCAGCTCCAGTATTATAAAAGAGTGTTTGGTCTACATCAGACAACTCATTCACAGATTCTGAAAGATGATATGGGCCTGTTTTCTTTAAAGCTACGTAGGTATATTTTAATGCTTAGATTATGGTTGAAGTTAACTAAGAGTAATGAAGATAGACTAGTAAGAGCGGCATATGAAGAGATGTCGAAATATGGTTTAAAAACCTCGTGGCCATCCCAAATTAAATCATTACTAGAAAAAGTAGGAATGCTCTCGTGATGTAACAACAAATTTAGAAAGTCAGGTACGATTTATATTAGAGAGTCAAGAAATTCAGCATTGGCAAGGGCTGGTTTTTGATTCTACAACCCTACAACATTATAATCAGGCAAAACCTAGTTTTGGGGAGTTTAATTTAAATTTAATTTACCGGCTATGATTCTACGTCGTTGGATTCAGCTTAGGGCAAATTGTCTTCCAATCCAGAACAGGCAAAAACGTTCGACAAAAATAACATGATAGTTGGTCCTGATAGGCGGTATGTTTGTCCCCTTTGTAAAGATGATCATGAAGACTTGGATCATTTTCTCCGGAAATGCCCGGTGCTCTTGGATTTACGGGAAATTTATTTGCATGGGATTAATTTGATGCTTCCGGGTATTCTACAGAATAGTAACCCAACCACAATATTTCGAGTGGGAGTATATATAGATAAATCTTTAATAAGAAGAAAAAGTTTTATATGATTAACTTCTTTTGTAGTTAGATTAGGTACTTTTTGCGTTGAATTCTGTTTTTTTTTGTTCGTGTTCGTACTGTTGTTAATTTCCTTGCTTGTTTGTTATTTATTTATATTTTTGTGTGTATATGGCCCACGGGTTTTTGAAATACACCTATCTATCTATCTATCTATCTATACTCTCTTTATGAGTGAGCAAAAAAAATTTATGTATTTATTTATTAATTTTTTTCCAAAAAAGGATCCATATTTTTCAGTAAAATTAGCATCCTGAGATATTCTTTCCTAACAAAACCATCTAGATAGGTCAGAAGTCTTTGAACATTCATTAAGAGCCTTAATTTTAGAAAAAGAAATTTGTGAGTACCGTCATTTTTACGTATTTCAGTATTGTAACTTACACGCCGCACTTATGTGGAAAAATGGAAGATTTTCATGTATTTAGAAGTTTATATTAAATGGCTTAAAGAGCAAAAAGCTGGTAACTGCAAAAATATTTGCGTATATCTTGAAAAGGAATTACAAAAATTCAAAAACTATAAAAAAGAAAACAAAAAGTTTGAAGCTTAGTAGAAATCGTTGTTAGAGATCAGTCTTGCGGTAATGAACAACTGTCTTTGAATAGACATGAGTATGAAAAGACAGTAAATTGTGTAAAGAGTAAAAAACTGGGAATTGCAAAAATGTTTGTATATTATTAACAAGGGATTTCAACAATTCGAAAACCCTAAAAACGAAAACCATAAGTTTGAAGGTTATTAAATATCGTTGTAAGAAATCGGACTAACCAAAATTTAGAATCTTACATATCGGTGTTAGAAATCGGACTAGCTTCAATAATCAAATATTTTTGAACAAACAGTATGAAAAGACATTAAACAGCGCAAAAAGCAAAAAACTGGTAATTGTAAAAATATTTGCATATATTTGAACAAGGGATTACAACAATGCAAAAACCTTAAAAAAGAAAACCTTTTTGAATACAGCCAGTAGTATAATGTCAGTAGGAAGGCCTAAAAAACAAATATTTGCAATTATTAAAAATAATGATCCTCAATCTTGACTAGGGATTCCAACAATTGAAAAACCTTAAAAAAGGAAACCAACAGTTTGAAGCTTATTGCATATCATTGGTAGAAATCGGACTAACCAAAAGTTTGAATCTTAGTAGATATCGTTGCTTGAAATCGGACTAGCCTCAATAATCAAATATCTTTGAACAGGAGTATGAAATACATTAAATTGTGTAAAGAACAAAAAAACTGGCAAGTGTGGAAGTATTTTTGTATATATTTTAAAAAGGGATTACAACACTTCAATCACCTTAAAAAAGAAAACCAAAAGTACGTCCCACATAAGAGCTTCCACAAGTACATGTAATTTTACAAACCCCACTTTGTTGCTCTACGGAACTAACCAGAATTTAAAAACGAGATTGCTACAACATCATAATTCCATTTCATCGTCTTTAAAGCAAAATACCAAACTTGAAGATTTCACGTCGGCCCTCTCGGAGCATATCTTTAATTTTCCAAATCATTTTATTTTGTTTGAAAATGTTTCTTTGATTTCTAGGGACCAAGGTTTAAAGCAAACTTTCAGGGAAACAAATTAAAAAAATTCTATTCAAGAATAATTCCATAAACAGAGATACAGGTGAATTTGAATTGAACTCAATTTATGATAATTTACTGAGGTCAAATAAAGTAAATATCACCTCACCTAAGAGCTACGACCTCTGTCCACGTAATATGTCAGTTAATTCTAATGAACCGGAACCGAAAAGGTCAAAGAGATTTGCCTCGGCTGTTGCATTGAAAAAAATAACAGCAATAAACTATATGTATTTAGTTTATTAGGTATAAATTTTGTTTATTTTTATCCATGTCTTTTAGTTTTACTGCTGATGATGAACACTGTATATGTGTTCGAAATATCCAGTTAAATAATTTTATATTTCACTGTCAATAAAAAGGTATCATCCCTATTTTGAACTGTTTTACTTTCGTCATGGAAAGGCAGTGTTGTCTTTGAAGTTATCTACGTAGAGGGGAAATAATATTTCCTCATTTCACTTTAAGAGATGGAAGGCACAAATCATCAACACTGGCATAATTAGGCTTAAGTGACCGCACAACTTTACGCCCTTCTTCGCTCGTGCACGGCTGAAATGGCATATTTAATGTTTTAATACATACATCATAAATAGCATTGCAGTTAATTTCAATATATTTATTGCTAACGCTAGATTGCACCTCGGAGCCAATATTTGAGAAAAAATTAGCAAACTTATAAACAATTTCCGTTGAATCACCGCGGTTATAACATTCCAAATTAAGGTCTGCCGCAGTCTCTTATCTCTTACCACCCATGATCTCATTTAACATATTCCACGTTTTTTTTCATATTACCTTTACTTTCCTCCAACTTATTTCCAGAATCATCAGACATTGCTTTTCTCCTCAGTTCATTCACCAGATATCTGCTTTGTAAACAAAATAAAAGACTCATAACTTTTGGAATCCAAATATGTTTCATAAAGATGATTTCTTAATTCTATTTGGTTAATTATCTCCTCTGTTATCCATGTTTTACGTGGAACAATCTTCTTTGATTTAAAAACTTTTACTGGATATGTCCTTTCAGAAAACAGGGTTAGTGACTTTCATTAGACGGTCCAGGGCTTTAGTAGGGCATTACTTCTCTTGAAATAAATTACTCCAGTTGATTACACTCACTTCCTCTGAAAACTTTAAGAGGTTTTCTGTTTTCGTCAGTCGAAATTTTATTTGTTTTTTCTTTCTGGACTCGTTTAACACTACAACAAATTGTATGCTGAGAGCGGAAGATGATCAGACCCAGGAAACGAGATCAAATCGGAAAAACTCCGACTCAAAACAGTTGAACGAAAAAATACATTGTCAACAGTCTTTGCAGATTGACTTGTAATTCTCGTTGGATAATTGACGAGTGGATATAAATCATTTGCTGTCAAGAAATTGTTTGATAGCCCATGAAAACAAAAAACTATATTGTTTGATTTAGGAGTCGGTTTTTCATAAACTATACATTCGCTTCTTGAGAAAATTAAATTAAAAAAAAAACTAGTTTTTTTTTAACTGAAAGTAAGGATCGACATTAAAACTTAAAACGAACAGAAATTACTCCGTATATGAAATGGGTTTTCCCCTCCGCAATCCCTTGCTCTTTACGCTAAAGTTTATAATTGTTTTAAAAATTAGAATTGTGGCAAAGAGTCAAACTTTAGCGTAAAGAGCGAGGGATTGCTGAGGAGAAAACCCATTTCATATACGGAGTAATTTCTGTTCGTTTCAAGTTTTAATGTTGCTCCTTACTTTCAGTTAAAAAAAACTAGTTTTTTTCAATTTAATTTCTGAACATTTTTGAATTAACACATGTTTGATTTTGGCTCTCCGCACATTAATTATTAAAATGAAATTTGCATACAAATATTTTTTGGGCTAAATGGCTTTCTCTTAATTTTGATCAAACGATTTTGAGAAATAAGGGGTGGGGAAGGAGGCGTATTTGCCTGATTCTTATATTTTTTATTATGTATATGAGGGGGTGTGTCCCCTCGTTAATACCTCGCTCTTTATACTAAATCTTAAGTTTTGTCCCAATTCTTTAAGAATGGCCCCTGAATCAGAAAGGCCGTAGAATAAGTAGTTGAAATTACTAAAAATACTTTAGCATAAAGAGAAATGTATTTATTTCCTCCTAAATACATTGCTCTTTATGCTAAAGTATTTTTAGAACCCCTTATATGCTTAATTATCTCTGTTCGTTTTAAGTTTCAATGCTACTCCTTACTTTCAATTGAAAAAGCTTTTTCATGTTTATTTTTTCAGTGTTTTTTTTTTATAGTAATGCTAGAAAATCCTGCGCCCTTTTCATTGAGTTTTTCTTCCCCCATGACATATTCCTCCAAGGAAAGATCCTCCCACATAGCCCCCTTTCCTCAACCCAACCCCCAAACCAAAAAAATCCCCCTGAAAACGTCTGTACACTTCCCAATAAACCATTACTGTATGTAAACACTGGTCAAAGTTTGTAACTTGCAGCCCCTCCCTCAGGGACTGTGGGGGAGTAAGTCATCCCTAAAGACATAATGGTTTTTGACTATGCGGAACAGAATGGCTATTTCAAAATTTTGACCGTTTAATTTGGGAAAAAAATGAGCGTTGGAGGGGGTCAAGGTGCCCTCCAATTTTTATGGTCACTCAAAAAGGGCACTTGAACTTTTCATTTCCATTAGAATGAGCCTTCTTATTACATTCTAGGACCACTTGGTCGATACGATGACCCCTGGGAAAAAGAAAAAAACAAACAAACAAATAAACACGCACCCGTGATCTGTCTTCTGGCAAAAAATATGAAATTCCACATTTTTGTAGATAGGAGCTTGAAGTTTTTGCTATATGGTTCTCTGATACGCTGAATGCGATGGTGTGATTTTCGTTAAGATTCTATGACTTTTAGGGGGTATTTCCCCCTATTTTCCGAAATGAGGTAAATTTTCTCAGGCTCGTAACTTTTGATCACAAAGACTAAATTTGATTAAATCTATATATTTAAAATCAGCATGAAAATCCGATTCTTTTGATGTATCTCTTAGCATCAATATTCCGATTTTTAGAGTTTCGTTTACTAAAGAGTTTAACTCTTTCTCTTAACTTAAGTCTCAGTTTCCAGAAGCTAGTCATGTCATGCAAAAGATCGGGAGTCTTACTTAGATTTAAGGGCATTTTTAGCACCAGTGGAACAAGTATTGGAAGCAATGTCAAGGAAGGAACGGAATAGGCTTGAACATTCGTTTTAGACATTTAGAAAAGGGCTTCAAAATTCTTCTTCTAAAATCTTTGATTTGTTTAAAAGTTTTCCCAAAATTTACCAGCATCCTTGAATTCAAGCAGCCCGTGTAGATCGTAGTTTAAGGGAGGGATAGAAAAGTATAAGTCATAGCATTGATCCGTCTTATGGAACTATATGATTCTTTTTGCTTATGTCAGGGTGCCTCCCATGCAAAGCTTGTCTAGCATTAATTTTTTTGAGACTTCTGTTTTCAAGTTTTGTATGTTACTTGTTCGTTTACTTATTTGTCATGTTGATGAGTTAAATTCTTATGTTTGTTACCTCCGACAATCGTGAGCTCGACTCTTTGTAGGGGGGAATTACTTTATTCTGGATAAAGTCAATAAATTTAAATATTTATTTATAAGAAAAATCAGTTTGGTTCATTTATGTACCAGTGGAAGGAAAGAAATCATTACTGGCTCGACTGGGCAATGTAGCCATACATGAGCCAAATCTTTTCTAAGAACCAAGCACAAGAGTGAAATCTAAAAAGCTGACCAGTTTTTTTAACATGCAAAAATCATCTCATACACAAATTGTGGAAATTATCTCTCAGTGTTAGTTTAGAAACCGTGTTTTTAAAAGTTCTACCAACTGCATGATATTTGCACATCTGCATTTAATCATAAAAAAAAAGATTTTGCAAGAAAAGCCAAACTGTATATCAAAGAATCCAAAATAAAAACGTCACAAAACATGCAAAATAGAAACAACACAGATAAAAAATAGAAGAAACAGAACAACAGCAACAATTTCCTCTTAAATTGGTCCATTTTTTGAACAAGTTGACTAACTAGATTGGAATGTATTTAGAAAATAAAGAAGTCCATTGGCACCTTTAAGCCACTTTTGGATAAGTCATTCTTCAAAGATTGCATCAAGGAATTTTGTAGATTTTCAGGAACTTCTTAAAAAAAAATAACCCGAGTTAGTGAAACAAATACATCTATGTATCTAGGCTGCATACCATTTGCACCACTTCCATACCATTTGCACACCAAAGGTTGCTCGGGTCACACAGATTTGTCAAACAGTTCGTGGTAACGAACTGTAGTAAGGAGCGACCCGGCTGAATAGTAACCAAAACTAGTAGTAACCAAACTGTACTAAGGAGTGACCTGGCTCAATAGTAAGCAAATCTCTAAAAACCGGAATTTTTATAACAATAGTTACATCAAAAGAATTGCATTTTAATGCTGATTTTAAATATATAAATTTCATCAAGATTAGTTATACCCATCAAAAGTTACGAGCCAGAGAAAATTTGCCCCATTTCAGAAAACAGGAGGAAACACCCTCTAAAAGTCATAGGATATCACTAATATATATATATATATATATACTAGCTGTTGGGGTGGCGCTTCGCGCCACCCCAACACCTAGTTGGTGGGGGCGCTTCGCGCCCCCCCCAAGCCCCCCCGCGCGCGTAAGTCGTTACGCGCCATAATAGTTACGCGCCATTGTAGTTGTGTCCCTATGTCCCACCTGTGAATATAGATATATATATATATATATGGTTTTAACTACGTAAAACTTGCGAATATACAACATTCTTTGCTGTCCCATTGTCTTTGCATATAAATAGATTGTCAGGTTATCCCCCTGTTTCCCCCGGTGTCCCCGTTGTAGTTGTGTCCCTGTGTCCCGGTCGTCATTTATATTCCCTGTGTCCCGGGTCCCGGTCATCATTTGTATCCCGGTGTCCCGGTCTGTATATACATTCGTTTTTTAGTTTTGTTTTTCTCCTTTATTTTTTTCCTTTTTTTTTCTTTTTTAGCTTATTTAGATTTTTAGATTTTTTAGTTTTTTTTATTAGTTTTTAGTTTTTATTTCTTTTTAGTTTTTTTGTCCCGGTCGTCATTTATATCCCCCTGTTTCCCCCGGTGTCCCCGTTGTAGTTGTGTCCCTGTGTCCCGGTCGTTATTTATATTCCCTGTGTCCCGGTCGTCATTTGTATCCCGGTGTACCGGTCTGTATATACATTCGTTTTTTAGTTTTGTTTTTCTCCTTTATTTTTTTCCTTTTTTTTTCTTTTTTAGTTTATTTAGATTTTTAGATTTTTTAGTTTTTTTATTAGTTTTTAGTTTTTTTTTCTTTTTAGTTTTTTTGTAGTTTTTACCTTCTTTTTAGTTTTGTTAATTTTTTTTTTTTACTTGTGTCCTGGTCGTCATTTATACTCCCTGTGTCCCGGTGCTTTGTTGATTGCTAATCGAACATTCCTTTTGTCCTGGTCGCTTTCTCTTTGAGTGTCGTCATTTATTTTTTTCTTTTTTAGTTCTTTTAGTTTTTACCTTTTTTAGTTTTTTTTTAGTTTTTAGTTTTTTTAGTTTTTTACCTTTTTTTAGTTTTTTTAGTTTTTTAGCTTTTTTATTTTTTTTATTAGTTTTTAGTTTTTTTGTAGTTTTTGCCTTTTTTTTTAGTTTTTTGTCCTGGTCGCTTTCTCTTTGAGTGTCGTCATTTATTAGTTTTTTCCTTTTTTTTTTTAGTTTTTTATTGGTTTTTACCTTTATTTTAGCTTATTTTTCAGTTTTTTCCTTTTTTTTAGTTTTTTTTTATTTTTTATTTTTTTTAGTTTTTTACCTTTTTTTAGTTTTTTTAGTTTTTTTAGTTTTTTAGCTTTTTTACTTTTTTTATTAGTTTTTAGTTTTTTTTTGTAGTTTTTGCCTTTTTTTAGTTTTTTCAGTTTTTTTTTTAGTTTTTTATTGGTTTTTACCTTTATAGTTTTTTTAGTTTTTTAGCTTTTTTATTTTTTTTATTAGTTTTTAGTTTTTTTTGTAGTTTTTGCCTTTTTTTAGTTTTTTCAGTTTTGACGTCACCTAATCCAGTTTTTTCAGGTGACGTCACCTGACACATCCATCCACACATCCATCCACACATCCACAGACAGACAACTTATTTTTATATATATAGAAGATATATATCACTAATATATATCACTAATATAGCGCGACTAGCAAACGGAGGCAAATTACTCTCACGATATCTAGATCATTTCCCTATTTGGAAGAAAACCTTTAGGTTGCAGGAATATGAGGAAAACAGAGGAGAGGGGATCATCGAAGACAAGATCCCAATTATGCATGGATATTTCAATTTATTTTTCGACTTCACAGACGCAAATATACAAAGCAAATGTGTTGGTAACAGTGAAAGTTACGTCCAAGTTGAAAAAAAGGTGGCCATCCCGGTTGCCACACATGGCAGTGCAATTGCTGGCCAGGCCACTACCTTCATACCAAAATAATAACCATACTCTAAGAACCATGATTTTCAGTCAGTTTTAGTGTTACATTACCAATTACTTCCTTCTTTCGCAATATTGTTTCAACTTTCTATTCTCTTTCCCCGTTTTCTTTAAGATCCTCTTCTTTTTTTGTTCCTCTTTCTATAAAATCTACAAAGATTTTTAAGGTAGTTCCTATTTATGTTTGAAGTTTTCAATATGATCAAACAAACTAAAAAACAAGCAAAGTCTGGATACTCTACTATCAGAATTACAACTATTGCTCCAACCTAGTAAAGACGAATTTCGTCTCATAATAACCGAAAACATGAAAACACTTCGTGAAAAAAAAAATTATCAATTGATAAATATATCAATTTATAGGTGATTCAGGATGGGTAACTATTATATCGGTTATATATAATACAAAAAGATTATTGCGAAAACAAATTTATGGGAATACCAAAAGACAGTCCAAAAACAGTGTCGGATCAAAAAAAAATATTGTACTATTGGAATTACCATTTTCAAAAACTTCATACCAATAGGTTACAACCCCCCCCCCCAGCTTGAACAACAACGAAAATCACTTGTTTTCCATGAGTGGCACTATTGTATACTCTTTTATGATTTTTGTATATTACCGCTTACCTGGAACTGCAACATCATAGGCAGTTGTTTAAGGTATCATTTGAAAGAAAATTGCAATATCTACCTACTTCATGTAAGTGATAGTTACAAAAAGCACTAGATATAGCAATTTCCTTGGAAATGAGCATTTAAACAGCTCTCTATGATGTCCAATTAATAAACATAATATTAAAAACAGAATCTAATTTTTAACAGAAACTGCATCTTTGCATAAAAAATGATGTCACATTGGGTATAATGTCATATTTGATTGACTATGATTGACATTTCATTCGGTTTGTTCTTTACTAAATTTTGACCAAATTTGTAGACCAGGATATTTCCAACTTTAGTTGGTGAGCAGAGTGAGGGAGACTCTTATTTAAGAGATAGGTTGGTAAATATTTATTTACCTGTTTTTCTCAACTAAGTCGAGTATTTTTGGAAGGATTTGGAGCACAACATCCAAGAAGTAATAATGGAGCTAAATAGGTTGACCAGTTACTATGCAATGAGCATTTACAGAGAATCTACAACATTTGAGTATCTATGATAATCTATTTTGTGGACGCATGCAAATATGTTCAGAAACTGACTAGCCTAGTTCGGTGTAGAGCAATGTTTTCAAAAGCCAGTATATATACTTTTTTAATCTTAAGCTGTTTAGTTTGTCTTTTTTATTATTATTTAGTGGAAGATAGCCTAAAATTTCCTCCCCCATGCGAGCTTTTACAATGATAGTTTAATTCAACACGATTAAACCTATGTACAGGGACCGATCAAAGCTTGGTCTCCAGGTAGTATATACCAACAACCTTGTTTCAAAAATCTACTGCTTCTGAGTCGGTAAGATCACCCCAGAGGAGAAGACTATTTTGATGTCTCCCTATGGAAAATATAAGCCTTCTGCTTTTTTTTAGCAAGGAAAATAGTAAGGAAAAAGCCTTCTGCTTCTTTTAGCAGGAAAGCAGGAAAAAGCCTTGCTTTTTTTAGCAAGGAAAAAGCCTTCTGCTTTTTTAGCAGGAAAGCAGGAAAAGCCTTTCTTTATATTAGCAAAGAAAAAGCCTTCTGCTTTTTTTTAGCAGGAAAGCAGGAAAAGGCCTTGCTTTTTTAGCAAGGAAAAAGCTTCTGCTTTTTTTAGCAGGAAAGCAGGAAAAAGCCTTGCTTTTTTTTAGCAGGAAACCAGGAAAAAGCCTTGCTTTATTTTCGCAAGGAAAAAGCCTTCTGCTTTTTTTAGCAGGAAAGCAGGAAAAGCCTTGCTTTTTTATTAGCAAGGAAAAAGCCTTCTGTTTTTTTTTTGCAAAAAAAAGCAGGAAAAAGCCTTGCTTTTTCTTAGCAAGAAAAAAACCTTCTGTTTTGTTTTTTTTAGCAGGAAAGCAGGAAAAAGCCTTGCTTTTTTTGGCAAGGAAAAAGCCTTCTGCTTTTTTTAGCTTGAAATAATAAAGAAGAAACTAAATTATCATCGCTGTGACTCAAGCCACGCTTTAAAGTTTTAATTTCATGCCTCGTAGGTCTCTTTACCTTTTCTTGGTAGCCTTTATCTCTCTAGTATTTACTCATTATTATGTTAGCGACGATTTTTTTCGGTAGTCCTCAAAATTAGGATAACACTCAGAATATCTTTGTTTTCTCAGTCATTTTTTACTTTCTTAAAACCTGGATCGCGAGAAAACTTAAAAACTTTCCTCACGTGTGCTTAGGTACGGTGCCTTTCAATGATCTTTTTTTTTCATTTCTTATAAATCTGCTTTTGTTAAACTCTATTTTTATTATTTCTATTATTATTTTTTCTATTTTTCTATTTTTTTATATTTCTATTTTTGAAGAAGTTCGGTTTTCTTGGAATAATTACTTTGGTTTCTTCTCTTCGAGATGCAGAGAGAGAGAGAGAGAGGAGAAACAGAATAATTGAGGAAGAGGCAGGGGGAAAATTTACCAGTGACAAGCGAGGCTATGCATCCAGATAGTACAGGGTCTTGAGACATCATTGCATATTCAACAGCACTAACCATGTCACAGACTGACACCAGAACTTGAATAGAAGCGATCTGAAAAGAACAAAAATATTGTGAATCAGTAAAAAAAAAAAACAAAAAAAAACAAAAAAACTGAAAAACAATATCAATAACTGAAAGCAGTAGAGCAAAAACATATTAATCTGCAAAACTCTGAAAATTAGTAATTACACTATACAGTCATAACACATAAAATTAGACAAGATAGTGCCCATTATTTACCCAAAAATAATAAAAGCTTTAATTATTGATCTTAAATTACTCTTAAACCCCCCAAACACTCCTCTATAGAGGATAGACCGGTAAAAAAAATATATTCGAATTATTAAAAAAAAAAAAATGAAAAACAATACTAATAACTGAAAGTAGTGGAACAAAAACACATTACTCTGCAAAACTCAAAAATTGATGCTGAAAATTAATAACTACACTATTTAGTCATAACACACGCAATTAAACAAGATAGTTAGTGCCCATTATCTGCCCAAAATTAAGAAAGGCTTTAATTATCGATATTAAATTACTCTTTATCCCTAAACACTCCTCTATAGAGGATAAACCGGAAAAAAAATATGTTAATCATAAAAAAAAAATGAAAAACAATATTAATGACTGAAAGTAGTAGAACAAAAACACATTAAAACCTCAGTGTGGATTTATGTGAAAAATATCATTTCATGATCTTTTGGATAATCATTCAATGCTGAAAACATTATTTCAAGAAATGTTGGATATTTAGTGAATACGTATTAATATTTGGATATTAGTACATTTTTAATTTACAATGGAACGTAAAAGGAAAAATCCGAAACGAGAAGGTACGAATATTTCATTAGACACCTCAGATGATAGCTCTAGCTCGAAACCGGAAATATCAATACTAGCTGCAGATTTTAAGCAAATTCTTGAAATCGTAAAAGAAAATGGCAATAAATTAGACAGCTTATGCAATCAATTAGGTACTCTTACTACAAGGGTCGATAATCTGGATAAAGAACATTCGGGTCTTAAAAATAAGATGGTTAATAGTGAATCGAAAATTGGAAAAATTGAAAATGATACGTCCTGCCTCAATTTGCAATTAAAAATTTGTACCGATGAATTAATTAAAAAGAAAAAATGAAGATTCAATGTCTCGGATTGTGAAATTGGAAGCCGTCAAGTTAGAAAATAATATCAACATATGAAATGCAGTTTTTGAGGATATTGATAACGCTAAAGCTTTATTTACAGAAGTTGTTCGCCATGGATTAGAATTGCCTTAAGTAAATTTTACAATCTCGCAATATGACAGAAATCGTAAATTCTTAAAGGTGGCACTAAATAAAAAAGACGACAAGTTTTCTATTATAAAAAATACCAGCAAGCTGAAGGACAAGACATTTCATGGAAGTAATAGCAACTTGTTTATTAGTGATGATGTGCCAGCCGAAATTCGTAAAATACGTAAGCTGATTTTAGCTAAACGGGATAAATTGCGGAAGATTCCTAGATATGAGGCATGGATATCAAAGGGGATTCAGACAAACTTGTTTGTGAAAAGACCTGACGGCTCAATTACAAAATATTCATTTAGTGATAGCATACCAGAGGTTGACGACTTTCCAAACGTCCAAGGACATGTAGGCCTACATCATAGTTTTCCAAGTGATGTTTCAGTGAAATAAAATCATATCGTCTAATAGTAAAGCGCCCTGTTAGTATGTTTTAAAATATACAAGTAGGAAGCGTTTAATCATGTTTTGTCTCGTATTTATTTGTTTATTAGTTATCTTCTCACTAATTTTTGTTGCTCTATATATTTATTACGATTCTTTCTCTTTAGTCATCTATTTTTTTTTATGTTTTTTTAATGCTTTTTCTGAAGCACACAGGGGTCTTTATGAATAGCGGTAGAATATTGAAAGAATTTGTCTTAGAATGAAGACATTTCTCTTTTCTTTTCTTAGTTGTTTCTGTGTGAGAAACCTTTTATTTTTGTTTGTTGGGCGCATGGGTCGTGGTGTGGTTATTCTTGACATGGTGGTAATATTTGATAATGGATAGAGATAGTGATGGAATTCCATCATCAAGGTTAAAAGAATTTGAGCGAGATTTTCTTTTGTTTCATTCTGTTTTCCAAAATATTGTAGCTAGTGATAATGAGGATAATAGCAGCATATTAGATATACCAAAAAATCAATATTTATTTTTGAATGGATTGGCAAAGAAAAATTCTAGAACAAGGAAGATATCGTTTTGGAATTGCCGGGGCTGGAGGACTGCAAGGGATACAATTGACACTTTTCTATCGACATCAGATACGGACATATTCGGTTTATGCGAAACTTTTTTAGATGAGTTTTCAATTGAAAGTATTCATGTTGATGGTTATCAATTGTTTCATGTTGGAAGGAGTATGCAAAAGAAAGGTGGTCTTGGTGTCTTAATTAAAAGTTGCTTACCAGCCCGTGCAAGACTAGAATTTTTGCCGATGAATATTGAAATGTTATTTGAATCTTGTGTTGTCAAATGTTTTTTTCCAAATAATGAGAAGATTCTAATCGCAGTTATTTACCATAGTCTGTCAGCTAGTCAGATGGAGTTTAGGACTTGTTTTGAAAAATTCATGGATAAATTAGCTAGTCTTAATACTTCTTATCTAATTATGGGAGACTTTAATATTGACTTAAGGAACCTTGTTTCTTCTAATCAGAATAGACTGGATAGTAACACTTTGAAGTTTTTAGAATGTCCGCTATCTGATGGATTATGTCCTGTATGTCTTGTACCATCCAGAATAACTGACACGTCATATTCACTTATTGATAATATTTTTTCACCTGAAAGTGCTGTTAGTACATATGTCATTCCTGATGATTCATCTGATCACTGCATACTTATGGCTGATTTTTTGCGATATTTCCCGCATAATGAAAAGAAGTCAACAAAGCGAAGAGACTTTGGGGAAAGAAATTTGTTAAAATTGAAAGAAGCACTCGGTGATGTAGGGTGAGTTCAGTAATTGATGAAATGGATCCGGATCAATCCTTAGATAACTTTTATAATATATTGACTGAAAAGGAAAGAGGCATACACCAAGAAAACCATGGGTAAATGCATCGCTTTTGAGGTCTATTAATGAAAAAAAAATCGCTTACATAAAATTAAAATAAAGTATCCCACTGAAATAAATATAATACGTTTTAAAAACTATAAGAATCTGTTAGTAAGGATTCTTAGAGAAAATGAAAGAGTGTATTATGAAAATTCATTTAAAAATTCTGATTCTCCTCGAAAAACTTGGAATTTAATTAAGGAGAAAATTGGAAAAAATAAAAAGCTATCACATCCTGAGGTATTAATTAATACAAATGGTGTAGAAGTTAGAGAACCGAAAGATGTTGCTAATATGTTTAGTGATTATTTTGCTGGTGTTGGTCAAGCGATTGTTTCAGCAGGAATAGATTTGTCCCCTTACAGGTCGCATAAAGAATATTTACCCCCCAATGAATGTACGAGCATATTTCTGGTCCCTGTTAGTTTTGCTGAATTTCATAAGATTATCAAAAATATAAAAAATGGTAATTCAGTGGGACATGATGAATTATCAACAAATTTGTTAAAGAGTATTGACGGAGTTATTTTTGAACCACTTATCCACATTTTCAATTTGAGTATCAATTCAGGTATATTTCCTAGTAGATGGAAAATTGCCCGAGTAATTCCGTTGTATAAACAAGGCGATAAATCTGATGTAAGTAATTATCGACCAATTGCAATCTTATCGCCATTATCTAAAGTATTTGAAAAAATTTTAAAAGACAGGATTTCTAGCTATTTAGATAAAATAAATTTCTTTACCAAATATCAATTTGGATTTAGGGCAAACCGTTCGACATAACAAGCAGTTGCAGCTCTTTTATTAGAAATAAATGATTGTTTAGATGATGATTTCCATGTGGCTACTGTTTTCTATGATTTAAAAAAAGCATTTGACACTTTAAATCATGAAATTCTTCTTGACAAAATGATAAATTTCGGCATGAGAGGGAAAGGATTGCAAATTATTAAATCATACCTATGCGGACGCAAAATCACAGTAAATGTCGGTGGAAAAATGACTGATTTAAAAAGTCTTATTGATATTGGTGTCCCCCAAGGCTCAGTATTAGGTCCACTTTTATTTTTGATCTATATTAATGATCTTCCCCGAGGTTTGCATGAGAATATTAGCCATGCAGTTCTATTTGCAGATAATACAGCTATAACAGTTAAAGCTAGGGATTCATTGACATTGATCGAAAATCTGACTATAAGTGTTACCTCAGTTAATCGATGGTTTGTTTCTAATAAACTAATACCGAATTTTAAGAAAACTAATTTTATGGTTTTTGGTCGTTCAAAACGTTACACTCGAGAGATTCCTTGTGAGGAGCTACAGGCTGGTGATCAAAAAATTTGTAGGGTCCAATCATATCGTTATTTAGGAGTTTTTCTTGATCCCCTTTTGTCATTTCATAATCATATTGAGTATTTAAGATTAAAACTTGCTCAAAATATTGGGTCGATGTACCGTGTGAAGAATATTTTTCCTTTTACCATTTTAAAAATAATTTACCACTCTCTAATTACTTCTTATTTGAATTATTGCTCAGTTGTATATCTTAATACATTTTGGAAGCATATAAAACCCTTACAGGTACTACAAAATAGGGCAATAAGAATACTTGGAAATTTCTTACATCGACCTTCAAAACTTGAAAATGTTTCGGAAACTAAAACATTATTCCTCTTCTTAAATTTGTTAGATTTAAATGATATACGAATATTAAATACTTCCATATGGCATTTTCAAATCCAAAATTCTAAAAATTATTTCTATGACAAATCTCTGTTAATCTTACTTTCTCGTTCGGATTGTCGGAGGTCTAGCATGTATCGAATTCCTTTTGTAAGCTCTGAAAGGTCAAGGTTTTCGATTAGATACCAAATACCCTTCATTGCTAACAATCATAAGCTGCATGATAAAATTCTGTTTGATCCATCTCAAAAATCTCAGCAAAAATCTCAGCTAAATTTAAAAAAGCAAATATTAAAGACTGTTTGCTAAAATTTTGATTATTCACCATTGATGATGGAAATTTAAATTTAATTTAAATTTAAATTATTTAAATTCAAATTATTTGATCTTCTTATCCGTGTGTTTGTTTTTGTGTCCCTGTGTCTGGGACGGCCTCCCACGCCCCTCCTGCCCGATATTTATATATTTACTTATCTTTTATGAGTTTTTTTTTCTATTTTGTGTGTCTTCTACCGTATTATATTTTGAAACCATTATTACGATGAGATGTTGATGTTTTTGCTTATGTTTTTGCACTGTCCCAGCCTTACGAGCTCTGCTCTCTGTTGGGGCATAATATTGTTTGTGTATTTTTTGAGTTGAATAAAGAAAAAGTTGAAGAAGTTGAAGTTGATTACCCTATAAAACTAAAAAATTAATGCTGAAAATAAATAAGTACACTATATAGTTAGCATCTAACTATAACACTAACTATATTTAGCATCAGCTACAACCCTCAAGAAAATAGACGTGTTTCATGCGAAGAGCCTGAGGAGGATTGAAGGCCTACGATGGTCCGACTTCGTCAGCAATGAGAAGCTTCTGCAGCTCACAAAGAAGTCTTGGTTTTCGACTCAAGCAGCCGAGCGAACCATAAGATGGTTCGGGCATCTGCTTCGAATGCCACCCACATCTACCCGCAAAGATGATCAATGACTTCGACCCTACCAAAGTTGGTTGGAAGCGACCTCGCGGCCGACCGAAGAAACGTTGGTCCGACAGCCTGTCCGAGTTCTTGACGATTGCAAACATCAGACAGGGCGAAGAGCAAATACTCGCAATGGACCGAAGTGGATGGAGGAGGCAGACGTCACTTTCTACGCCGAGCAGTGCCCGGCAGGAGAGTTAAGTCAAAGTAAGTCATATAGTTATAACACATACAATTAGACAAGATATTTGGTGCCAAATATTTGCCCAAAAATAAGAAATGCTTTAATTATTGATATTTAAATTGCTCTTAAACCCTAGAGACTCCTCTATAGATGGTAGACCGGATCTAGTTTTTTCGTATATATCTTGAGCTGCATTTTTTTTTTTTTTTGAATAAGAAGAGGTGATTCTATTTACAATAAAATAGTCATTTTATAATCATATCTCAAATTTTTTATTAGCACTATTTTCAAGCCTTTAACATTTTAATAATCAATGTGTTTCTGATGAAGGAAAAGGGCGGAGTTAAAACTTAAAACGAAGAAAAATCACTGATTCATGGCTTACGCAACATATTTTTGAAAGACTGTTTCAAACAAACTGCTCATGATGTTTTCCTATGTTTGTAGAATTCTGAAAAACTACCACTTTGCTGAAAACACAAAACCGACGCTACAAAACAGAAATAGGAGCGGAAAAACCCTTAAAGGACCGGCCGAAAATAAAATCAACAAATCTTATTTTTCTGTAAAGTGCTAGATTTTCAGAATTCTAAAGATATAAGGAAATAGCATGAGCCAGTTCGTTTGAAAATGTTTTTCAAAAATGTGCTGCATAAACCAGGAATCAGTGATTTTTGTTCTTTTTTAGTTGTAACTTGGCTCTTTTTTACTTTTATCAGAAGAACTTTGAATTTTTTAATTATCTTTTATACATTTCTTGGATTAGAAAATGTTGACAATAAATCTTATTACAATTATTATTGAAAAAATATTGACAATAGATCTTTTTCCAACTTAGCCAAAGTAATTAGAATGGTTTCCCTTGGGGTTAGGAGCAGTAGAGTATTTGGTTGGTTCTACGCTTCGTATTATGTTTAAAATGTAAACATTATGGTTTTGAACGTCCAGGAACTGACTGAGTATTTTAAATATGCGATATTCATATCTTTATTTGTTAGTAATTTCATTGAACTTGACTTTTTATGTTATGCCTAAAAGATCATTCGACCTCCAATTTCTCATCATCTAGTATCTATTTCCGTCTAGCTTCTAGTTGTTACTATTTGTTTAATTACTCATAGTCAATATTTGAAGAAAACAAATCTGGATCTGAAAATCAAATATTTTATTAGCTAAAACCTAATAAGCCTAAATACGTTTCTTTAACAAAAACAAATTTGTTATTGAAAAATCTTGGTTTGCATAAGGAATATTCTTATCCTGCCTTCAAGATAAAACAAACCCAGTTTGATTTTAGAAAACAGTAAAAAAAAATAGAAACCTGTTATTAACTTATAACCTTTGTAAGCCACTTGACCGCGGATCAGACCAATCAATTGGGTGTAATTCGCTTAATAGAATAGGTTGGGTAGTAAATTTACACTTGACAAAAAGTTTCACACGATGCCTTCTTAATTACCACAGCCAAGCTGTATGATTATGGCAATACAATTAGCCTAGGATCGTGAAGTATCTAAAGCCAATAAATGTTTTATTGGCACTATTTAAAGTTCTTTCAAGAATCTTTATTAATATTACTACTAGTAATTCGTTACAATTCAGAAGCACTGGTGCCCTCACAGCTACGAACCCTCCTCTGCTATAGTTCATTCAAAATATCAGTCCCAGGTTCTTTCGATGAAGCTCCAACTTGTTTTTACATCCATGCTTATTTTGTACTTATTTTTATATACATTATACTTGTTCTTAAATCTGTTCTGAATACCTCTTATCCATCATTCGAAAACATCTGGCGGAATATCGAACAAACCTTGTCAAACAAACTTTTTTTCATAAAACGTGGGAATCATAAATACGTTTCTCTAACTGAAACAAACAACTTTGGCAATTCTCAACTTCAAGACGCCAGAAACAAAGAACTTAAATGTAAAGGCACACAAGTATCAGCTTTAGCCCTAATAAGACACCATTATAGCCCCTAAGCAGGACATTAGAGCCCCTAAGCAGGACATTGCAGCCCCATAGCAGGACATTACAGCCCCATAGCAGGACATTACAGCCTCTAAGCAGGAGATTTAATGTGACGCAGAATGGTACATGAACGGTACAACAAACGGTACAAAAATGGTACAATTAAACAGAATGGTAGTATTCTAAAAGTACATGCACTACTCTCTCTCTCAACTATTACCGCAGTTTTCCAAAACGTTAGGGCATCCACACTATCTGAATCTTGCTACGTCAATTTACCACTTCCAAGAAAGAAATTCACTGAAAATTTTCTGTAAAACGATTTCTCGATTACCAAGCTTATATTTACCAGTTCCATCAAGTCTTCTCAAATATTCCCACATCTCAGTTGCATATATTTGATAGTTCCATAATCTACTCGAAATTTGATATATCTCCTTCCACATTCGGTTGTATATATTTGATAGTTCCGTAATCTACTCGAAATTTAATATACCTAGGCCCTATTGAATGCGATTCTTGCGGGTAACTGATTAAAAGTTGATATTTTAAACCATAGGACTCATAGATTGAATGACCAATTTTATTAAAGCCTCCTAGAATACTTCTAGTACCACTTCAAGGATTAAAAATATGATTTAGCATCGATTGGGTACCATTATAGCCTCCAAATAAGAGACCAGATGTGGCGTCGATGGCTGTTATATACAAGTGCATGCACTAGTCTCCCTCTGACGAGCTATTTCTATCTGTAGAGCAGTTTACCATGAAAAGAGGGCGCCCAAATTGAGTACATAGAAAAGTTTAATTTAAATTCAAAAAGGCAGTTAAAGTATGTATTCAGCAATTACTATAAAAATCAGACGAAGAAAACAAGACCTTCGTTTAGCCGGGCGAAACTCTTAAACTCTGTATTTTATTACTATATGCTCAGTAATCTGAGCATTTTATTTTAATTAAATTAATTTATTTTAAAAATAAATTTAGTAGTAATCTGAATGTTGTTATAGCGATTTATTTCCTCCAGGAAAGACTTGCGCTGACAATTTTCCGATAAATGACACGTAACTTCCATTTCTTAGTTTTCAAGCCTATATTTACCAGTTCCATGGCCAATAAACCCACGCCTTCTCTATCTTTTTGACATCCTAATTTACTATCTTGGCTAATATGCAATCTCCTCGAGATTTGAGGTACCCAGGCCCTAAGGAATAAGATTTACACAAGCAACTGAATAATGAATGTAAGTTTAAACCAAAAGTTGCCTGAGGTTTATGAATATGGATGCCCACTTTTTGTAAGGGCCCTAGAACTCCTCTAGAGGAACCAGAATAGGGCCTCAAGAACAAGTTTTAGCAGCGATCGGGCATGATTACAGCCTCTACGGCAGCAATTTGATGTGGCACAAATGGCTGTTTCTATGAGTGCATCTACTTCTGCCCCTCGTACCAAGTATGTGTACCAATGCATCTCATTTAATACCCTAATTTGTCACATGAATAGGGTATCCATACTAAGTATTTGAAGATTTTTCAACGGGAGATTATCCCTAAGAGCCCGTTTCCTTTAAAAGGAGCTTAAACAGACAAAATTCCAGGGACAAAAGGCAAAAATTTAACTAGTGGTATACCAAGGTATACCATCTTCGGGGCCTGGGCTCAAGAGATATGTTATATTGCATCATGACTGGAATTACCCGCATCCTTTAGGGTTTGGATACTCAACATTGGAGATAAGTGACCGAATCTTCTGGTACTAGGCCATATTTTAGCTAATGATTACTTGCAAATCATTAAGGGAATGGTGACGATTGCCACGTTAATCAGGCAGAAATTCCTGAGAGTATCTGAATGTTGGAAAATCCTTCTTATATCAGATTCATCAAAAGGGACCTCAGGAAAAGTTCTAAGGTATTAAAGAACTTAAATTTTCAAGGAATACAAGCTATGAAGTTTTTTTCACTGAAATTGATATTTTTTCAATTGCCTTTTCTTAAAATGGTAGCAACAACGTATTGAATATACCTTATTTTTGTTTTGAAATAAAAGTTCTAAAGAAATTAAAGAAATTAAGTTTTCAAGCAATACAAGTTATGAAGTTTTTCCTCACTGAAACTGATATTTTGTTTTCAAGGAATACAAGTAATGAAGTTTAGTCTCACTGAAATTAATATTTTTTCAATTCCTTTTTCTCAAAATGGCAGCAACAAGGTATTGAATATACCTTATTTTTGTTTTGAAATAAAAGTTCTAAAGATATTAAAGAAATTAATTTTTCAAGGAATACAAGTTATGAAGTTTTTCCTCACTGAAACTGATATTTTGTTTTCAAGGAATACAAGTTATGAAGTTTAGTCCTACTGAATTTTTTTCAATTCCTTTTTATCAAAATGGCAGCAACAAGGTATTGAATATACCTTATTTTTGTTTTGAAATGAAAGTTCTAAAGATATTAAAGAAACTAAGTTTTCAAGCAATACAAGTTATGAAGTTTTTCCTCACTGAAACTGATATTTTGTTTTCAAGGAATACAAGTTATGAAGTTTAGTCTCACTGAAATTAATATTTTTTCAATTCCTTTTTCTCAAAATGGCAGCAACAAGGTATTGAATATACCTTATTTTTGTTTTGAAATAAAAGTTCTAAAGATATTAAAGAAATTAATTTTTCAGGGAATACAAGTTATGAAGTTTTTCCTCACTGAAACTGATATTTTGTTTTCAAGGAATACAAGTTATGAAGTTTAGTCTCACTGAATTTTTTCAATTCCTTTTTATCAAAATGGCAGCAACAAGGTATTGAATATACCTTATTTTTGTTTTGAAATGAAAGTTCTAAAGATATTAAAGAAATTAAGTTTTCAAGCAATACAAGTTATGAAGTTTATCCTCACTGAAACTGATATTTTGTTTTCAAGGAATACAAGTAATGAAGTTTAGTCTCACTGAAATTAATATTTTTTCAATTCCTTTTTCTCAAAATGGCAGCAACAAGGTATTGAATATACCTTATTTTTTTTTGAAATAAAAGTTCTAAAGATATTAAAGAAATTAATTTTTCAAGGAATACAAGTTATGAAGTTTTTCCTCACTGAAACTGATATTTTGTTTTCAAGGAACACAAGTTATGAAGTTTAGTCTCACTAAATTTTTTCAATTCCTTTTTATCAAAATGGCAGCAACAAGGTATTGAATATACCTTATTTTTGTTTTGAAATAAGTATTCAGCCCATTATCTCATCAGTTCAGTTGTTCTCTCTTTGTCTAAAGATGCACGGGCAATACGAGCGGATTCTGGCCATTTCCCTGACGACTGTAGGTTATTGCAAGCATCACTGGTTCTACCGGCCAGGACAAGCAGCTCAATTCCTAGAAAGGAAATAGATAGTGGTCATAAAAGAGAAGCTTCAATCAGTGGTATATTTCTTTCCCTCGCGATACCCTCCCTCCTTCTGGATTTTGAAAACACCTGTCTTGTATTTTTCTTATAAAGTGGATTTTCTGTTATTTTCGTCCAAAACAATAGAAAAGATAACAAAATTGCCCACCAACGCTAGATTTTGAAAATTGCACGTTACTTTCGATGATTGAAGATGAAACCAGATTTCCTTAGCTTAATTTTTGCTTGTCTGGTCCTTGGGGGCGGAGCTACCAGTCAAGTTTGACCATGGTGGAGAAAGGAGCAGAGATGAGTCAAAGTACACTTATTTTCAATACTTGTCAATGCACATCCGGTGCAGCAATGTTCTAAATATAAGGTGAGTTCAAGAATGTACATCCTCTACCAAAACAACTAAAAAGAATACAATAAACCATACGTTTTTGTTTAATAAATGTTCACATGCGTGGGTGAAAGATTCAAGATTCAATCAGTTAGAACCATAATATAAAGTCAGAAGTAAAGCTAAGGAGAAGAGGGTGTGTTTTCAGGCAAGGAAGAGTGGGGATCCAAGGTCTAGCCACCGCGTATCAACATCTTGGAAAATTTATCTTGTAAATTTAGCTTATGTGTCCAGATTTGTCAACATACTAGACGATTTTGTCGACACATACTTTAAATCCCTCCTCAAAACTTAAAACTCTAGTTACACCCCTTCATCTAGTGTGCCTAGCATGGATTCGTTAGTAAGAGACTATATCATACGAACGTAAAGTAAAGTTTTCACATTAATAAGTGAACAATTCAAATTCAAAATCCTGCTATTGAAATTTTGGTTTAGAATAATCAAATTCAATAAACATCTTATTCGTCTTTCAATCAGACTTTCCCGTATTTGTGTTTATGCAACTCAACCAGCTTCTTTGATTGATTTTTTTTTCTTATTTTTCATTCCCCAAATATACGCCATTTCGCTTGTGGGCTCAGAAGCTGCTGATCAGAAAAAATAAAGAACATCAAATAATTCTTGTTAAGGGCATAAATTTTGAAGTCCGCAGTGGATTATTGAGGCTATACTTTGGTGTGTAACAGAACACGAAGAGACATGTGAGTATGAATGTGGGTAGAGAATGAAGGGGTTAAACTTTAGGTAAGATTTTTTTTGTCGGTGGGGACTTTATCGGCAAATTATATCGATATCGCATCGGTACACAACCGATATATCGGTACCGCACCTCGAAAATCCATATCGGTCGGGCACTAATACATATACAAATATTCAAATATATATATATATATATATATATATATATATATATATATATATATATATATATATATATATATATATATATATATATATATATCACCGCTAAAGATTATCCAAACTGTAAGTAAAGAAAGACCCCTGGGGACAATGACAAAAAAAAGAAATAGAAAGGTTTGAATAAAATACATGGATAAATGAATTAAATTTATATGATGGTTTTAAACACGTGAAATTTATTAAGCTCAAATTTACTTATAAGACGTTGTGAGCCTGTAAAAAAGTTCACCTAATTTTAGATACTATGGAAAAATACCCCCAAAGAAAGTGATCTTGACAAAAACTTAAACATCAAAATTCACCACATCAGAGTGCCCTATTAAAGATATTCCAAACCTCATTTATAGAACACAGATTTTGCTTTTTTTTCAAGAAACATAGTCTTGGAGAAATGTTAATTTTTTGCTGTTATTTTGCCCAGGAGTGATAGTATTTAAACCAATGGACCTAAAGTGTTTGAAGGAGACTCATTCCATGTGAAAAGTGGAAATTCTATTACCCTCTGTAAAATTCAAAAATATCACGTCTTTGTAATAGAGTGTTTTAGAGACTTTGTGGCGTGAATAGTACCCAAACAAAAATCAAAAGGCTATCGAGGGAAAATTCTGAGACAGTGATGTCGCACGATGACACATTGATTCTGAGACAATGATCAGCTAGAAACTGATTGTCAAAATTTGAAAAAAAATCATTAATAGCAAAAGAAGGGAAAAGAGAAGGAAAGAAAAAAGAAAATGTAATAATAAATAAGTCTCTATATATGTACAGACACTAGGAAAGCTAATTCACAGAAATTCGGAAAATACAACCTGTCCCGTCCCCTCTCTTGGAGCCCGTGATATACTATATATAAAAACTAAAATATATAATATTTACCTTCCCATAGTTTTCCTCCGGTCATGAGACTAGTTGCAACAAGTTTAATTGTGCTAGAAAACTTTTCTGAAGTTCTATCTTCGGCTAAAGATATCAAACAAGCTCTGGAATCAAAATTTTCGTCAATAGTTATATAAGCCCTTCTTATCTAGATTTTCCTCAAAATTTTTCGTTAAAAAATTATTTATACCTGATATAGTTTCTAACATCTCTGAATTTAAGAAAAATTTGAATAAACAATCGAAATAAAATAATTCAAAGAAAACTAATGCAAATATAAATCAGACTAATAGGATTGCTTACTTCCTCTTATTTTATCAGGGCCAAAAATTATTTCTATCTATTATCCAGCATAGTTCCAACCGTATAGCTTTTTTCGATTGAGCACAAAACAGAATATTTTCAGAGCCAGGTTTTCAAAATTTAGTGAGAAATCTAATTAATAGTCATAATTTTAAACCACAGAAAATCCAATCGCTGAAAATCACAGAATAATAATATACATCAACAGCTCATCACTCATAAAATAATCAATCACATTATCTGTCTCAATATTAATCATTTATAAAATCACAGAAAATCTAAATATGTGTATAAAATTTGCTTTCTGTTTCCAGTACATGACCACTACGAGTCTGTTTCGGTACATTAGCACTACGAGTCTGTTTCGCTACATGAGCACTGCAAGTCTGTTTCGGTACATGAGCACTACGATTCTGTTACGGTACATTTTGTACCGAAACAGAGCACTACGATTACGATACTACGAAACGTACATGAGCCCTACGATTCTTTTTCGGTAAATGAGCACTACGAGTAGTGCGAGAAAAAATAAGAAACTTATTTCCTTTTTATTCATAGATCTAAGCTTATTTATTTTTGAAGAATTAAAAAAAGGGACTGATTATACGATACATTAATGTAAAAAAACAAAACGATGTAAACATCGGTTCAAAACGTCATTCCCCGTGGACGTGCGTTTGCGCCCATTAGGCCTATAATCATAATATGCGCTAAATACGAAAGGATCTATTCTAGTTTCCCGCTTCCTCTCTGAACTACAATTCAATAATGAGAATTTCAATACAAAATTATCTCAACTTATTACCACTTACAATTCATCGCAGAACCAAGCTGCCAGAGGCCAACAGAGCCCTACAGGCTTCTCCTCCATCCCAATTTATCCAAAGCCTCTCTCTTTGAAGCCGCCCAAGAAGTTCGGAGCGTGCATGCTTTAGAGCCATAATTGACAACTGTCATCACTGATGTTCCTGTATTCTAATCTTGGTTTGCAGAATTAACTTTATATTCTTCCACACTTGTCCAACTTCAAAAACAAATTCACCATCTTTACTAATAATACCACATAAGTAAGTGAAGATCTCCAGTTGATTAATTTTTTTGCTACTCAGTGTCACCTTTTTATCTTCACTTGTTCCTAGCCTTAGCAACTTAGTCATCTTAAAATTAATTTTCTAACCTCTTCTAGCACCCTGAACTCGCAATACTTCTGACAATTCATTCCTTTTGCATATTTTCATCATCATACTAAGTAATTTACAACCTACAATTCCAGCCAAGCTAATGGCTCTATGATTACTCACTTTTAACAAATTTCACATGCTGGAGTTTCATTATGGTTTTCAAAAATTCGCTAGGTAATTCTCATTTCTCAAAAATTATATTCATAATCTTCAAAACTTATTTTTAACCTCATAGCTACCATATTTAAGATACTCATATACCTCATTATCAGCACCTGGGGCCTTGTTATTTCTAGTTCTTTTAGTACTGTGTATTCCTCAGAAAATACACAGTGTATTCCTCAATTGATCAGGAGATGGTGCTGCTGCTGTAATCGCCGTTTATGGTTGGCTAGAGGATATTACTAGAGTTATCTGGCATCTGATCTTAAGGTTGTTGCAAAACTCTCCCAGTTCACTCTCTATGATTGGATACAGGAGATTACTCAAACTCTCCAACGGCGATCCTTTAACCACTCTTTGTCAGAGTTGGTTCTAAAGATGAACTTTCCAAGAGATATCTTTTGCCTCCTCTTCTCTTCCAAGTCTTAGGTATAGGCATTATACCGATTCCGCGACCACAAAAGTAGCGCCTCATTAACTGGTAGGTCGAGGTCACGGTCACCTTCTACCTGGAAGAGAAATGAAGGCAGAAAAACTCAAAACTCAACTTTCAAGCACTAAAACACTCAATACCAAATACCTAGCTTGTCTGGCCTTAGCAACAATCTTTACATTTGCAATAGTCAATACATTACTATGACTGATACCCTCCACTTTTTAATCGTAAAATGAGCGACTAGCATTCAATTATTAATACCTTTCCCACCTAAAAAACACTTAGCAGTCATGAGCCCTACTCCCTATAAACGTACCCATGGTTCCTTCCTGAGTAAATAAAGTCTATACCACTTAATTTAATGTTTCTTACCCTGAGATATGAATTTGTGATACTCCTAGTAAGTCCAGTTTGAATCGTCGAAATTCGTCAGTCAAAATGCTGATGATGATGTGCCTTGGTCACAACATTGTTTTCAGAGCTTGGCGATGCTCTTCTATCAACAAGAGACGAAATCCTGCACAGATTATCTCAAGCCTATTACCACCGACTCATTATGTGTTCGAACCTAACAATATCATGCTACTACGGGGAAAATGACCTCCACTACGTCCTATGAGAAATGACAGAATAAACAAACTATACTGATTATAATATTTTGAAGAATTAAATAATAATAATAATTAATACAAGTCTACACCTCATGGATTGTCGTATGTTTGCTGTTCTGTCTTATTCTGACACAAAAATTCTAAAATTTAGTTTATTGATCTTTTTGTGTGATAATTTTTAAAATCTGGTGCAATCACCTCTGTGAAAAATATATAAAAGGGACACATCACAGCTTCCTTGTCAGTACGAGAATTGCAATTGTTTTACTTACAGTTTTTGTCTATCGTGATTCTATTGGTGCCGTTTTCATTTCGACCCGACACTACTTTCAAGGGGTTTCAGGCTATTTTTCCACAATCTCATAAATTTGCTTTTACATAAACTTTTACTATTATGATTAGCCAAAATAACACCCAAATTTTTCTGAATCAGCTTCAAATGCTAATTCTTCCTCACTTGACAGTTTAATTTTTAAACGCAATTTTAGACTGTCGGTTACAATGGGCTGAATTCGTTCTTGTAAGTTTTACATTCTTTAAAAAAAATAAAATAAAAATGCTTAGTGTGGTTATACTTTTTAGACTTAGAGATGCTGTAGAAAGTGTTTTAAGAGAATTCATTCATTCATTTATTAAATACTAAATACACTATACACCATATAATACACCACGTAAAAACAAGATCCCCTGAAGTTAACTCGTTGAGGGATCCATTACACTTAACACACTATATCAAAGGTGAACTCATTATTTTATGCAGATAAGAGGTTTTGACAGAGGACAACTGAATTACATTGTAATAATGAATTCTACAGAACTGTTGACAAATATCTATAAAAGTGTTTCAGATGTTCCTTTCTTAGTTTTTTCGTCTTTTTTTTCTGATTTTCCTGTATATCTTGGTATATTCTTTGTATATTTCCATGTTTTTATTTCTTGATAAAACTTTCCGGATCCGAAGCCATTTAAGTGACGATGACGTCATTAAAAGTATTTAAGAAAATCGTTCAAAGTTAAATTTTTAATTGTAAGAAGATCGTGGACGGAAAAATGTTTAATTGTAAAATGACTGAAGAACCTACAATGGCTACAGCCAAGGAAGCTGCTCGAAGAGTCTATGCCAAAAAACTTGCGGCTGATAAAGAAAGTAAGAAAAGAAAGCGTGCCTAGGAATCACAAGAACAGAAAGAAAACAGGCTTGCGGCTAAAGAACGCAAAACCACGCAGTTAGATGAGGATCCACCTGGACAGCGAGAGTCAAAACATATCAAAACAGAAAATGATAGCAATGATGATTGGGTTTGGGGTTTTGACTTGGATAAGGTCATCAATGCCTACCAGATTTTAGTTAAAAAAACAAAGGTTCGGCGATATGTATTTCATAGTGACGCTGAAAAATAAAGAAGAAAAAGAAAACTGAAAAAAGAAAAAAGGTAAAAAACTAAAAAAAAAAACTAAAAAGAAAAAACACTCAAAGAGAAATTACAGACCGGGACACACATGACGACCGGGGCAGATGGAATATAAATGACGACCGGGACACTCAAAGAGAAATTACAGACTGGGATACCGGGACACAAATGACGGCCGGGACACAGGGAATATAAATGACGACCAGGACACAGGTATTTAAGAATATCGTTCAAAGACGAATTTTTAATTGTAAGAAGATCGTTGAAAGATAAATTTCTAATTGTAAAATGACCGAAGAACCTACAATGGCAACACCCGAGGAAGATGCTCAAAATGAATGTATTCAAGCCGAAGTAGCTGAGTTGGTAAAGCGTTATGTATCAGGTTCTAGGTCCGAGAGGCTCCAGTTTTGAACCTTGGCTTTAGCATTAATACAAAAGAAGAAAAAAACTAAAAAGGTAAAAACTACAAAAAAACTAAAAACAAATACTAAAAAAACTAAAAAAGCTAAAAAACTAAAAAAAAACAAAAAAAGGTGAAAAACTAAAAACTAAAAAAGAAAAAAAACTAAAAAAACTAAAAAAAAGATAAAAACTACAAAAAAAACTAAAAAGAAAAAACAATAAAAACTAATAAAAAAACTAAAAAAAACTAAAAATTGAAAGAGAAAAAAAAACTAAAAAAAGGAAAATAACTGAAAATAAAGGAGAAAAAGAAAACTAAAAGCCGGGACACAGGGAATATAAATGACGACCGGGGCACAGGGAATGTTCGATTAGCAATCACCATCAACAAAGCTCAAGAGAAATCATTAGAATAATGAGGTATAGATCTGAATACAGATTGTTTTTCCCATGGATAATTTTATGTTGCATGTTCCAGAGTTGGTAAACCTGACAATCTATTTATATGTACAGACAATGGGACATCGAAGAATGTTGTATATTCGCAAGTTTTACGTAGTTAAAAACATATATATATATATATATATATATATATATATATATATATATATATATATATATATATATATATATATATATATATATATATATATATATATATACATATATATATATATATATATATATATATATATATCTATAACGAAAAGAGAAATCTTTTCTCTTTTATCTATACTCACAGGTGGGACACAGGGACACAACTGCAATGGCGCGTAACTAATATGGCGCGTAACGACTTACGCGCGCGGAGGGGCTTGGGGGGGGCGAAGCACCCTCACCAACTGGGTGTTGGGGTGGCGCGAAGTGCCACCCCAACAGCTAGCTAATATATATATATATATATATATATATATATATATATATATATATATATATATATATATATATATATATATATATATATATGTTTCTGAAAAACATCAAAAATCTAAAAAAAGAAAAAACAAAAAATAAAAAACTAAAAAAGAGGGGGCCTTGTCTTAGAGGCAGCCTACGTATCTAATCATATCACTTCGTTCATCCACATTTTATAAAATACGTTATCATTATACTATATTTCACTATCCACTTCTGTCTTAATTGGTCGTTAACTATAGCTGTTTGTTATGTGAGGTCCGATAATTAAATATCATTTATATGATAATTTTAGGTCTTTAGGGGTGGGTTAATTCCCTATTTAACCTTTTTATTTTTGTTTATCATTCTTATAATCGTAAATGCGCAATTTTAAGTATTTAAACAAATTTCACTTCTTATCCGTACCTACATTTACTTAACAAAAATCTAATTCTATCAACTTCATCATCTATATTCCTTTTCATCTAATGTATCGCAAGGGAGTGATTATCCATTTACATAAGATTTATTCACCAAATAAGTAGTCAGAATTAATCATGTAATATTCTTAAATTATTACCGTTTTACTTAGCCGATGTCTCATTTCATATATCTATAGCTATGTCTACAGTATTTTCTACGTTCAAATAAAGTTATCGAGGAGATATTTCACTCTTTACGGCGGCTGGAGAATGGGTTTCGGTCGCTTGCCGGGCTGACTGCTTCCATTTACCTTGTACACATGGTTTCTCGTCATTTGTACTTACAAACTTGATTCTTACATACATTTGAATTAGTAAATAATTCTCACTTTACTGTTCTGCCTATCACTATTTTTCTTCCTTATAATATTACTTTCAGCCTTTATTTATTCTTTTTCATTCGAATATCTAGTAGTAAAAGTTTGATTCTAGCTAGTTTATTTACTCTTTCCACGAGTCATATGCAAGATATCATTATAGATTAAAGGTGCAGTGACCGATATTATTGCCTATTTCTTAGGTATAGCGAATGAAAAGATAGGGGGACCACTTTTTGCCAGCATCCGCGGTCATACAAGGCCCTAGAGCAAATATTTTAGGTGAACAGAGGAGCTTTGGCGCAAATATGTTTTAGATCAATAAGGGTGAAATCTGTATTCATTTCCTATCTCTTTGAATAAAGCACTCTTTAGATGGCCAAACAACTAGGATTAAATACCCTCTTAGTGCATTCTTAACTAACCTGGGTAGTATTATTTAAACCTAAAGAATTTGGCGGTTTCTAAACTTACTAGAGGAGCCTGCCCCGTAAATGACAATCCACGAAACAATCAACCCGTTCTTGTTAAACAGCTTATATACCGTCGTTTAGGGGATTAAACTAATAACTCCTCTTAATTCCTTAGGCCAATAAATCAGATCAAGGTGTAGCTTATGTCCGAGAGAGGGTGGGTTACAATAAGAACTTAAACGGAATTTTCATTTTATCATGGAGAAGAAGGTGGATTTAGAAGTAAGGCTTTCCAACCTGAAGGAGGCTCTGAGAAATGTACACATCGCCCGTCACTCTGTTGTCCGAAGGGATAAGTCGTAACAAAGTAGGTATACCGGAAGGTGTGTCTTGAAAGAGGGAGGGAGTTTGAACAAACATTTTGCTTACACTAAAAAGATACTCTTCAGAGTGCTCTCTAAATCTTTATTCACAAATTTATTTAAAACAATATTATATAAATAAAAGAATTGAACTTTTTCAAGGTCTAAGTACTGAAAAGGAAAATTTACTAATTATAAAAAAGTTATTGTCTGTACCTTTTGTATCAGGGTTTATTAAATTTCTATTTCTATTGTTGAATCCCGAAATAAGGTGATCTATATTATTTAAAGATGGCTGTTTCATAAATCTCTTTAAGACTGATATCGTTGTGAAAAATATTTTGTACCTTTATATCTGGTTGGCAGAATACTCCTTTAGGGTACTCCACAAGAAAGATTTTCTAGGGGACGAGCTCTAGAAAAAATTATATTATAATATCAAGAAGGACATGACTAGGCTTAAAAGTTGCCTCGGTTTAATAACCATTGTCACTAAAATGATAATTTCAAAATAATTAATTCAGACTAGCCGATGTTAATTACATAGATTTAGCAATCATAATGATAGAATTGGTAGAACTATGAACATATCCAACATAATTTTCCTTATAAAATCCCAAAGGAATTCAGCAAAACTCATCTCCGCCTGTAGTCTTACGGCAGGTAATTAGACATAGTAAAAGAATGTTTGGTTGGGGCGACGGTGAGAACAGAACAAACACTCAAAACATAAATACATCAATAAATGACCATTGATCCTTAGATGAATAAAGACCAAGTTACCTTAGGGATAACAGTGTAATTCTTTTTGAGAGTTCAAATCGACAAAAGAGTTTGCGACCTCGATGTTGTTTCAGGGACCCTACTCGGTGCAGCAGCCTAGCAAGGTAGTCTGTTCGACTATTAAACCTCTACGTGATCTGAGTTCAGACCGGCGTAAGCCAGGTTAGTTTCTACCCCCAAGGTAAACCCACTCATGATAGATCTATTTTATATTTTTACAAGTAGTTATGGTTTTAGGTTCAGTTGCTTTTTTAACACTATTAGAACGAAAGATTTTGGGCTACATTCAATTACGTAAGGGTCCAAATAAAGTCGGCTTTCTGGGGATCCTATAGCCTTTTTCTGACGAGATCAAACTATTTTGTAAGGAAGTCTCACTTCCTTTTATTTCTAATTTCATACCGTATCTTGTTGCTCCTGTGTTCAGCTTATTTCTTTCCTTTTTTTATGAACTCTAGTCCCATTTATTTCTCATGGTGCAAAATTTAACCTATCATTCCTTTTAGTCATTTGCGCAATGAGAGTGAGAGTGTACAGAATTATGGTGGCAGGCTGGTCCTCTAACTCCAAGTATTCTTTGTTAGGAAGAATTCGTGCAGGGGCACAGACCATCTCTTATGTAGTATCTCTGATTATTATTATTCTTTCCCCTTTAATGTTACTTAAAAAGCTTTGCCTAGAAGGGTATCTAGTTAAATCCTCTTACTTAGGTTGACCTCTATACTTATGTTTTCCTTTAGGACTGTGCCGATTTATTACAATTCTGGCAGAGACTAACCGTACCCCACTCGATTTAGCTGAGGGGGAATATGAGTTAGTGTCGGGTTTCAATACAGAATATATAGGAGTCGGCTTCACTCTAATCATATTATCAGAATATGCTAGCCTTCTTTTTATATCTTTATTATTTAGTGTAGTATTTGGGGGTATAAGCTTTTTTATATTCTGTCTAGTGGTGTACTTTTATCTTTGGAGACGCGGTTCTTACTCTCGTTATCGTTATGATAACCTAATATATTTATGCTGGAAAAGTCTTCTACCAGTGTCTTTAATATTCCTCTGTTTTTATTGAAGCTTTTCTCAAGGGGGTTAAAAATAAAGACCCCTGGTTGTATAATCAACCTTATTCTGCTTTCAAAACAGATGCTTTAATCGGTCAAGGGGTCTAACTAGACAATTTTGTCATTTGAATTAATAATAATTGGAGTAAATACAAAATATGAGAAGTAAGCACATGTAAGAATCTGTCCTAGAAAAATATAGGGGTCTTCTACAGGTCGTGCTCCAGTCCATGTAAGAAGTAAGAACACTGATACCCAGGATCAAAACAAAGGTTGGGCAACAGAACAGAATTCAAGACCTCGAAACTTAGGCTTAAATGTAAAGGGAAGGGACACAAGAATAAGGATAGAAGAAACAAGGGCGATTACCCCTCCTAGTTTATTAGGAATAGATCGTAAAATAGCATACGCAAATAGAAAATATCATTCCGGTTGGATATGGGCTGGGGTAACTAATGGATTAGCAGGAATGAAATTGTCCGGGTCTCCCAGAAGATAAGGTCTAGTTAAGGAGAGGGTTACAAGAAAAAAGATAAGGACTATAAATCCCACAGTATCCTTAATAATAAAATAAGGGTGGAATGGTAATTTGTCTAAGTTGGCGTTAATTCCAAGAGGATTATTAGAACCTCTTTGATGAAGGAGTTAAAGGTGAATCATTGTTAGACCGGCCACCAGAAAGGGGATTAAAAAATGAAAAGTGAAAAATCGCGTCAGAGTGGGATTATCAACAGCAAATCCCCCTCATAATCATTGCACCACGTCATTACCAATATAAGGTACGGTAGATGCTAAGTTTATAATTACAGTAGCCCCCCAAAAGGACATTTGACCTCACGGGAGAACATACCCTAAAAATGCAGCGGCTATTACAAGAAATAAAAGAGCAATTCCGGTCATTCATGTCTCAAAATAATGAAAAGAACCATAATATATTCCTCGACCAATGTGAAAATAAATGCAAATAAAGAAAAAGAGGCACCATTGGCGTGAATAGTCTGGAGTAGTCAACCGTAGTTGACATCTCGGCAAATATGGGCTACTCTAGAGAAAGCTAAGTCCACTCTCGCTATGTAATGTATCGCTAAAAAAAGCCCAGCAACAATTTTGATAACAAGGCATAGACCCAGGAGAGAGCCGAAGTTTCATCAAATAGAAATGTTGGCCGGCACAGGTAGATCCACCAAGGCAGAATTAATAATTTTAAGGGTAGGTTGCGTCTTACGTAGAGATAACATTTTATTTTCTAAGATCACGGAACCACTAGATCATTGACCGTAATGGTTTTTTATTGCTGTTCAAAAAATCAATAACCAGCGGGAGCGCTAAAAATAAATACACTACTATAAATGAGTAGGCTAATACAGTAAGTCTATTAACATTAAAATTGATGACCATGAAATCCGCAGGATAGAGGTATTCCGAAGAAGAGCCGATAAACATGAAATTCTTATTCAAAACTAAGAAAGAGAAGATAACTATAGGGAGCACTCATATGAATGGGATTAAATCAACAGCAAATTTCTCATTAGCTCTCAGTGAAGATACATAACTAAATATTACTAGAATCCCTCATAAAAATATCAAAAAAAGAATTAATGAAATTCATAGGGAAACATTTTTAAGTATAATACAAATCAACAAAGTCTGGACGAATAACGAGAGTGTAAAAGCAAGAGGATGATCTATTAGAAGTATAAATATAGAAATAACAACAATAGATCTTAGCATGTCAAAAGGTAGTTTAATAAAAATATTAACTTTGGAAGTTAAAGATGTTAATAACTCTTTTGAAGACCGAGAGATTCCTCTAAATTCGGTTTACAAGACCGACATTATTTTTTAACTACTCAGTCAATCATAATAATCTACTTATCACTTTTTTTAGGATTATTAATCTTTTCTTCAAGAAATAAGCATCTTTTAGTAAATCTATTGAGATTAGAATTTCTCGTTCTTGTATTGTTTGGATTATTAATATATTCAAATTATATGAGAATAGTTAACGCATTCATCTTTCTTAGAATTACAGTTTGTGAGGGAGCTTTAGGATTATCAGTACTGGTATCTTTAGTACGTTCGTCAGGATCAGATCAAGTGCAGTTTTAAATGAATAAATGGTTCTTTACCTCAAGTTTAGCATATTTGATATTAATATATAAGTTAATATCAGAATTTCATTTAGATTGAGGGATTACTTTATTAACATTAACTTCAGGAATTTTCTTTTTAATAGTTATTAGAGTAAAGCCAAGTTGGCCATTAAGTTATAGAATTATTCTCGTAAGCTTGTTTGTCCTTTTATGACTTACTTTTACTACGCAGTCATTCATTTTATTTTACGTTTTCTTTAAGTGCTCTTTAATTCCCGCAATTATTTTAATTCTCGGGTGAGGTTATCAGCCAGAGCGGCTACCTGCTTCCTATTATTTCTTATTTTATGCGCTATTATCTTCTTTACCTTTACTCTTCATCATTATTGCTCACACGAGCGTTTATTCGTCATCCTTCTTGCAATTTTGGGGAAATTTCATAGACAAGACAATCTTTTTGTTAGCTATACTTTCGTTCCTAGTGAAACTTCCAGTCTATTTTGCACACATTTGATTACCTAGGGCTCACGTAGAAGCTCCAGTTACTGGTTCTATAGTGTTAGCTGCCATTCTCTAAAAGCTAGGGGGTTACGGCCTCTACTTGGTACAAGGACTAAACATTTACAGAGAAACAACATTAATAGGGGTTTGCTTAGTAGGTAGGATCTTCAGCTGCTTGATTTGCTTACGTCAATCCGATGTCAAATCCTTAATTGCTTACTCTTTCGTAGCCCAACTACCATTTGTTATTCTAGGTATACTTATATCTTGTACTTACACCAACATAAGATCAATTTTAATAATGGTATCTCACGGGATTTGTTCTTCTGGATTATTTTATTTAAGTTATCTATTTTATATGCGTATTTGAAGTCATAGATTATTTCTTACTCGCAGAACAATCTCTCTTTTTCCATATCTATGTTTTTGATGACTTGGTCTTAGTTTCTTCAATATAGGACTGCCCCCACCGCTTAACTTCTTTTCCGAAATATATTTTTTTTATCGGCGCATTCAGTTTAGACTGGATAGTAGTATCTTTATCTGGAACCTTATGTTTTTTTTTCATCTTGTTATTGCATTTATTTATACTCTAGCACTAGTCATGGGGAAAGATTATATATTTTTAGTTGATTAGAATATAACTTAAAGGAATATCTAATCGGAAGAGCTCATCTGATCCCCCTACTGACTTTAATTCTCGTCTACTGTTATAGTTTAAAGAGAATATTAGATCGTGGAACTAAAGGAGAATCATTTCTGACAGTATTGTTATATTTCGTATCAGGTTACATTTTACTAATTACCAGAGTAATGAGTATCTGTTGCTCATTCCTATTGTTTTTATCAGATAAATTTACTTATTAAAAATATCCTTCTTGCATTTGGATTATCAAGTGTGCCTTGATTGGTTAGGACTATCATTTATTTTCTTAGTTCTCTTAATCTCTTCTCAAGTGATAATTTATTCTTCTTATTATATAAGAGACCAAATTTTTGTTAATCGTTTCAAATACATAATATTAGGATTCATCTCATCTATGGTTCTGTTAATCATATCTTCGGACGGATTAAGACTAATATTAGGTTGAGACGGGTTAGGCATTACTTCATATTTATTAATCATATTTTACAAAAATTATACTTCTTCTTCTAGAGGAATAATTACTATTTTAAGAAATCGAGTAGGGGATGTATTAATTTTATGGTCACTAGGGCTGATATTTTACTCTAGGAGTTGAGACTACATATTCTTAAGATATTTCTCCCTATCAATCATGCTCCTCTTTATTTCATCTTCTTTTACCAAAAGAGCTCAACTACCTTTTTCTGCATGGCTACCAGCAGCCATAGCAGCTCCTACCCCCGTCTCATCTTTAGTTCATTCGTCCACACTAGTAACAGCCGGAATTTATCTGATGATTCGTTTGTCTCCTTCGTTTGAAGAGAGAGGGTGTTTCTTACTTCTTATCATAGGGGCTTTAACTTCCTTTTTTCAGGTCTGGCTGCGTTCGGAGAAAACGATTTAAAACGAGTAATTGCATTATCTACACTAAGCCAGCTAGGAGTAATAATATTTTCTCTAGGTTTAGGGCTTACGCTATTTTGTTACTTTCATCTTTTTGCCCATGCACTTTTTAAGGCCCTTCTTTTTAAATGCTCGGGGGTCGTAATTCATTCACTAGGGGTACAAGACATACGTCGAATAGGGGGAGTATCCAAGATACTCCCTTACACTAGTTATATTATCTTAGTGTGCTCTCTTAGATTAATGGGATTTCCATTTTTATCGGGCTTCTTTTCAAAAGACTTAATTATTGAATCTTCAGATTGCCTATGTATATTAATTCCTAGTGTACTCATATTAGTTTCATGTCTTTTAACAAGAACTTTTTCTTCCCGAATTGCAATAATATGTTTATGATCCTATAATTATAATTTAAGCTGCCAGTACAGGGACGAAGAAGGGGATTATCTAACTCCTCTTTTTGTTCTTTATTTAGGGGCTGTTATAGGAGGATACATCTTTTATTGATGTTTTCTGGGGGACGTAAGAATCGTCTTAGGCGCATTTGAAAAGATTCTCCTTCTCTCTCTTATCATAGCAGGGGTGATCTTACCTTACTTTGTCAAATCACTTAGTTTAAGCCTAAGACATTATGTAAGTAGAATATTATTTTTACCATTAATTACGGGGCGAATAAGCTTCATACCCCTAGTTATGGGTGAACTCCTTTATCATGAGGGTGATTGTGGTTGGGTAGAAGAAGTGGGGCCGTCACTAATCTATCATAGGGCTCATCTCTATTTTCGTTTTTAACCTCCTCCCCATATAAGGTACTTATCTTGGCTTCTTTATTATTCACATTATTCATATATTTCTATAGCTTAACAAGAGCACAACACTGAAGATGTTGGGGTGGATGATTCCTGGAAATATTTAAAGGACATTTGTCCATCTATGCATTGAAAATGCATCGTATTAAATATACTACATAAATAGACAGTGAGTAGAATTTAACTACGCGGTTGAAGAGTTAGCAGCTCCCATCCTTCTTCCTGCCTCTTAACAGGGGTCATCCCTTTCACTTCATTAACAATGAAGCGCTATTAATTAGCTTCTGCTAAAGAGTGGGGGCCGAAGGGCCTAAATTCGGGTGAAACTGGATTTGATAACATCAATTCTCACTCTGAGAGAAGGAATATTCCTCTTTTAGGATGCAAACCCAGTGTTCTATTTAAACTATTCTCCTGAATAGAGTAATCTTTAATAAAGTTAACAATTATTTAATTCATCTGAGGGCACCTTCCTTTCGCTCATAAAATACCCCCCACAACAAGGATGAAAGAAAAGAAGATAATTAGGTAGGTTGTCGGGTACATGTTCAAATATACTATAGGTAGGAGTAGAGTAATCTCTACATCAAAAATAAGAAAAATTAGAGTAATAACAAAGAACCGAATAGAAAAGGGGGTACGAGAGGAATTCAAAGGATCGAATCCGCATTCAAATGGGGAACTCTTTTCGCGATCCAGAGAGACTTTTTTATTCACAAACACTCCGAGGGTTAACATGATAAAAACAAGCATAAAAAATTCTTAATCAAATTAAAATAATTATCTTTCCCTAATAGGATCCCTTGATTGGAGGTCAAGTATAATATTTATACTAGAAAGATTCTATTCCCCTCATCAGTAGATAGAAAGGTAGAGAAATAATCACACAACGTCAACAAAGTGTCAATACCAAGCTGCAGCCTCAAACCCGAAATGATGTTGGGGGGAAAAGTAGCACTTAGCATGACGTAAAATACAAATTATGAGAAAAATAGTACCAATAAGTACATGCAAACCATGAAAACCTGTTGGTAAAAAGAATGTAGACCCATAGATTCTATCTGCAATAGTAAATGAGGCTTCTATATATTCCAACCCTTGAAGAAATGAAAAATATAATCCCAGCAACACAGTAATTAGAAGTCCCCGGAGGCATTAATCAAAATTATTTTCTATTAAGGCATGGTGGGCTCAAGTTACTGTAACCCTTGAAGCCAGGAGGATACTCGTATTAAGCAGGGGTACTTGAAATGGATTAAAACTCTCTACTCCAATTGGGGGTCATAAGGCCCCAACTTCAATATTTGGCGACAAACTTCTGTGAAAAAATGCTCAAAAGAAAGAGACAAAAAAGAAAACTTCAGAAATAATAAATAAGATTATTCCTCATCGTAACCCAAATCCAACCTTCGTTGAATGTATTCCTTGAAAAGTAGCTTCTCGTGATACGTCCCGTCATCATTGATACGAAACAAATATGATTGTGACTAATCCTGTAAAAAACAGCATTCTATCAAAAGAATGAAACCACTTGACAAGTCCTGAAGTCATTGCAAAAGCTCTTATTCCAATAGCTAAGGGCCAAGGTCTAACGTTAACCAAATGATATGGGTGATTTAATTGATTCATTATTCTCTTGCGTAGAGAGTCATTAGAGTCATAAAAACATAAGATTGAATAATAGCCACAGAGAATTCCAATATCAATAAGATAGTCTGTGAAAAGACTACAATTGCAGTAATATAGATATTTTCTAGGTTACCTTGAGCTCCTAAAAGAGTCAATAGGAGATGGCCGGCAATTATATTGGCCGCAAGTCGGACAGAGAGTGTAATAGGCCGAATTATATTTCTAATGATTTCAATTACTACCATGAAAGGCATTAAAGGTGCCGGTGTTCCTAAAGGTACAAGATGGGCTAAAGCATTTGTGGTTTCCTTAATCCAAGTATACATGATAAAAGAGATTCAGAGAGGAACTGCGAGTCTTAAAGTGACCGTTAAATGTCTAGTAGCAGTAAAAATATAGGGAAATAAACCAATAAAATTTTTAAATAAAATCAAACAGTTCGTGGTAACGAACTGTAATAAGGAGCGACCCGGCTCAATAGTAACCAAAACTCTAAAGAATTGAATTTTGATATCAATAGCTACATCAAAAGAATCGCATTTTAATGCTGATTTTAAATATATAAGTTTCATCAAGTTTACTCCTACCCATCAAAAGTTACGAGCCTGAGAAAATTTGCCTTATTTATGAAAATAGGGGGAAACACCCCCTAAAGGTCGTAGGATCTTAACGAAAATGACACCATCAGATTCAGCGTATCAGAGAACCCTACTGTAGAAGTTTCAAGCTCCTATCTACAAAAATGTGGAATTTTGTATTTTTTGCCAGAAGACAAATCACGGGTGCGTGTTTATTTGTTTTTTTTTTCCCAGGGGTCATCGTATCGACCAAGTGGTCCTAGAATGTCGCAAGAGGGCTCATTCTAACGGAAATGAAAAGTTCTAGTGCCCTTTTTAAGTGACCAAAAAATTTGGAGGGCATCTAGACCCCCTCCCACGGTCATTTTTTCCCAAAGTCAACGGATCAAAATTTTTGAGATAGCCATTTTGTTCAGCATAGTCGAAAACCATAATAACTATGTCTTTGGGGATGACTTACTCCCCCACAATCCCTGGGGGAGGGGCTGCAAGTTACAAACTTTGACCAGTGTTTACATATAGTAATGGTTATTGGGAAGTGTACAGACGTTTTCAGGGGGATTTTATTTTATTTGGGGGTGGGGCTGAGGAGAGGGGGCTATGTTGGAGGATCTTTCCTTGGAGGAATCTGTCATGGGGGAAGAAAAATTCAATGAAAAGGGCGCAGGATTCTCTAGCATTACTATAAGAAAACAATGAAAAATAAACATGAAAACGTTTTTTCAAATGAAAGGAAGAAGTAGCATTGAAACTTAAAACTAACAGAGATTATTACGCATATGAGGGGTTCTAAAAATACTTTAGCATAAAGAGCGAGGTATTTAGGAGGATATAAATACCTTACTCTTTATGCTAAAGTATTTTTAGTAATTTCAACTATTTATTCTACGGCCTTTCTGATTCAGGGGCCATTCTTAAAGAATTGGGACAAAACTTACGATTTAGTGTAAAGAGCGAGGTATTAACGAGGGTACAAACCCCCTCGTATATATAATAAAAATATAAGGTTATGAAAGTTTGTTACGTAAGTTAATTCTTAAGTTACGCATATTTTTTACTAATAAAAACGTTCGTTAAAATTAAAAGTTCTAGTTGCTTTTTTAAGTAACCGAAAAATTACAGGGCAACTAGGCCTCCTTCCTCACCCCTTATTTCTCAAAATCATCTGATCAAAACTAAGAGAAAGCCATTTAGCCAAAAAAGGAATTAATATGCAAATTTCATTTTAATAATTTATGTGTGGAGAGCCAAAACCAAACATGCATTAATTCAAAAACGTTCAGAAATTAAATAAAAAAAACTAATTTTTTTAGCTTAAAGTAAGGAGCGACATAAAAACTTAAAACGAACAGAAATTACTCCGTATATGAAATGGGTTGTCCCCTCCACAATCCCTCGCTCTTTACGCTAAAGTTTGACTTTTTGCCACAATTCTACTTTTTAAAACAATTAAAAGCTTTAGCGTAAAGAGCGAGGGATTGCGGAGGGGACAACCCATTTCATATACGGAGTAATTTCTGTTCGTTTTAAGTTTTAATGTCGCTCCTTACTTTCAGCTAAAAAAATTAGTTTTTTTTTATTTAATAAATAAGAAAAGGGCAATAACTAGGATATTGGCACCAAATCTTGCCGGGCCTATAAGGAGAGATATCTCCCGATTCAATCCCGTTAAAACTCTCTTAGCTAAAAATTGAAGTCGTGAAGGGATTAATCAAAAAGATATTATTATAAATAAGAGTGGAGTTAGTATTCTTAATCAGTTAGATAAAAAAGAGGAAGTCGGATCAAATACTGAAAAAAGGTTTGCTATCATTTTCAATTTAAATAAATAGTTTGATCAGAGAAGCTCTTAGCAGAAGAAACCGAACGGGGTTGATAAAGGAAAAATACTATAGTTATAATAGCCCATAGTAGAGCTATAGAGATAAGGAAGATCATAATTCAAGGAAGTGGTATCATTTGAGGAATAAGAGATTGCCACAGGCTTCATAAAGTTGACAACCTTATATTTATTAATAAACTAAGTCTCTGTGCCATAGGGGGTAATTACCATAAGAGAGCTTAAGAGGCTACCGCTTTACTTTCAGCCACCCTATGAAATTTGTAACTCAAGTGACTTTAGAAAGTCTCTCTCTCCAACAGCTTCAATCACAGTAGGTATAAAACTATGTCCAGATCCACAAATTTCAGAACATTGTCAATAAAATACTCCGGGCATATTCACTAGAAGTCCGGACTGATTAAGGGACTGCATCCACTTTACTGCATCCATTAGGACTGCATCCTGGGACTCCATCCATTTTAATACCTAGAGATGGCACGGCTCATGAATGTAGAACGTCTTCTGAAGTAATCATCAGACGGATAGCTTGATTATAGGGCACTGATATAGGATTGTCCACATCAAGTAAACGATATATACCAGTAGAAAGTTCATTTGAAGGGATCATGTATGAATCAAATTGAATATCGTCAAAATCAGAGTATTCATAAGATCAGTATCATGGATTTAAGTAATTTGAAAACCTTAAAACAGAAACCCAAAGTTTGAGGTTTATTAGAAATTGCTGAGCTTCAGAATGAATTTACGTCAACGAAGGCGTGTCGAGGAACCACGAGAGCAACGCAAAAGTAAAGCGTGCAGAGGAATCACAAGAGCAACGTCAAAATTATCGCCTAGCATTCAGGTACAGCCCAGTCGGTGATTATAGCTTGAGTAGATGTGTCCAAATCGGGACTATGTCTAAAATTTGTCGCTATTGCAAGGCCTTGAAATTTAATGGAGAAACAATGGGAATGTGTTGCGCCTCAGGAAAAGTTAAACTTCCTAAAATGTCCGCACCAACAGAGCCATTGAAGACTGTATGACGTTACAGATGGGACACCGGGACACAAATGACGACCGGGACATAGGGACACAACTACAACAGGGACGTCGGAAGGGCAAAGGAGGGGATATATAAATGACGACGGGGACACAGGGAATATTCGATTAGTAATCACCATCAACAAAGCTCATCAACAAATCACCATCAACAGAAAAATGCGGTATAGATTTGAATACGGATTGTTTTCCCATGTACGACTATATGTTGCATGTTCAAGAGTCGGTAAACCTGACAATCTATTTATATGCACAGAAAATGGGACAGCAAAGAATGTTCTATATTCGCAAGTTTTACGTAGTTAAAAACATATCTATATCTATCTATATTCACAGGTGGGACACAGTGACACAACTAACAATGGCGCGTAATTAATATGGCGCGTAACGACTTACGCGAGTGACAGACCCAGACAGGTATCCGATACTTCTGCATGAATGATTCTATGATTCTATCTTAAGCAATTTTCAGTTATTAAAATCCTAAAAAATAAAATGAAAAGTTTCAAGCATAGTAGATATCGTTATTAGAAATAGTCTTGCTTTAATAGTCAAATATCTTTAAAAACGGTTCAATATGAAAATACAGCAAATTGTCTCAAATTTTCGGCGGTTAGAAGATAAGCGACAATAAGAATCCATACATAGAAGCCTTTCGCGTCCCAAGTGCTTGGGCTGGGCTCCCGGTATACCCTTTAAATACCTAATTTATGCATTAGAATGTGTTATAACTACTGCTATGAAGTCATTCATATAAGTAAGTAAAGCGCTAAAAGCCCTACTGGCAATACAAAATAATCCCCCCTGTGCCCCCGGCATCCCCGTTGTAGTTGTGTCCCGGTTGTCATTTATATTCCCTGTGTTCCAGTCGTGATTTGTGTCCCGGTGTCCCAGTCTGTAATTTCTCTTTGAGTGTCCCGGTCTTCATTTATATTCCCTATGTCCCGGTCGTCATTTGTGTCCTGGTGTCCCGGTCTGTAATTTTATCAGTTGACAAACATGACGTCAGTCGAAAAACAACTTCATGACGACATACAGCTCAATCCTTATAATGACGTCAGTCGACACACAAACATGACGTCAGTCGACAGACACACAAAGAAACAACTTATTTTTATATATACAGATACAACAAAGAAAGACACAAATCACAAAAATCTACTTCTGTCCTCAATTGCCAACCTGAGAAATCGTTCTAAATTTTTAACAAATTGTAACACTTTTAAAATTATCTTCCTCGCTTAATGAACGACCATTCCAAACACTAAAACTACTTTTTCCCCAACAGTCAACCTAAGTTTCCTATTTAATTAGAAATCCTCTAATCAGTTCAATAGTTTATGTAACTTGTGACATGAATCTGTGTCAACATTGACATCTGTGTCACATCCAGTGTCAACATTGGGGCTTCCTTCTTATCCATAAATGTTTCTAGGTTCTATATATAAATACTTAAATAACTTAGATAATAGGGTACAACCCTGCTGTTTTCCTGTCTTGTATTTTTTACTGGCCTAGACAAATTCACACCAACCCTAACCACTAATTTCGCTGCTCTATGTGAAAAATGAGAATGTGCAAAACCGAGATACAGTTGCAGGAAAAGCTATAGAGGAAAATGAAAGAGTTTGAGATACCTTGGATGTGAAGGAAGGTTTGTTTTGAGCATTTAACCTTCGATTATATGTCAGTCTTTCTGATTTAGAAAAACAGCATTTGGTTGAGTTTCTTTGAAAAATCAAATTTTTGATATTTTTAGAATAAAGGTACACCGAGTCTTATTAGTCTACCAACACAACCTGGCCCTGTTTCTTTTCTATTAATTACACATAATGCTGTATAGCACTATTAACTTCAATGAGTTATTACTTTTATTTTTATTTGAAAACCGGACGATATTAAGGAGCCAGTGTATGCAAATAATATATAATTCACCTCAGTACAAGAATAAGCATAAACTTCCGTCTTAAAGACCTATCGAGAAAATACTATAGTATACTCTGCTATCTTATAGTACCAGGGGGGGGATAATAATGATATCTGATTATTTTAATTTGTTGTGCGATAACTCACACAACCTTATATATCTTAAAAAAAAACACACAGGAATACAGGAATTCAATTCTTTACAAAAAATGACCGTCGTGTATAATTATATAGTTTTTAGCAGCAGCAGATGTCAAAAAAAAAAAAAAAAAAAAAATCCTGGTTGAGAAAGCTTAGAAAATAAACTAAAAACAAATGGCACCACACAGCTTAAGGGTATTGCTTGTTTCGTTTCATAGACCAAAGAGGAAATACAGACAAAAATGTGGTGCTAACCCAATTACTTCATAATTTCGAAACAGAGGAAAAAGAATGACAGAAATTTCCTATTTTCATGTATGAAGCAGGCCTAATATGGCTCCAGGTGGCAAACAGTGTCCTAGTTTTGATGTTCAATTTAAGGGAGAATTGAAAGGGAGTAGTCAATCGGGACTAGTCCCAGTTAAAGATAGAAATTGGGCCACAATTAGTAATAAGGAAAAAGTTAAAGAACGATGGGTGGAACATTTTGAAAATGTGCTAAACCGAGATACAGTTGCAGGAAAAGATATAGATGAAAATGAGAAAGTTTGTAATACCTTGGATGTGAAGGAAGATCTGTTTAGTGAGGAATAATTAGCGACAGTACTAAAAGGATTAAAAAATAATAAGGCTCAAGGTGCTGATAGTGTGATAAATGAGTCTCTTAAATATGGTGGCTCTGAGGTTAGGAATAAGCTACTGAAGATTATGAACATGATTTTTGAAAAAGGGGATGTACCTAATGATTTTAGGAAAACCATAATTAAGCCACTGTACAAGAAAGGTGACAAGAGTGAGTGGCGTAATCATCGAGGCATTCTTCTGGTCTCTGTAGGTTGCAAATTACTGAGCAATATGATACTTTTAGACTTGGAGATGCTGTAGACAAAGTTTTAAGGGAAGAACAGTGTGGTTTTAGGAAAGGTAGAGGATGTGTCGACCAAGTTTTCGCTCTTAGGTTAATAATTGAGAAGTCCCTTCGTTGTCAAACACCTTTGGTCCTCAGTTTCATCGATTATGAGCAAGATTTCGATTCTGTTGATAGAAGAGCGTTAGCAAAGGTCGTATCCTTATATGGTATAATAAGAAAATACATTAAAGTGATTTGTGCTATGTACGAGAATAATACTGCTGCGATTAAGGTAGGAAATGAGGTTAGCAACTGGTTTTGTATTAAATCAGGAGTTAAGCATGGTTGTGTTCTATCCCCTTTTATATGGATCATTTTGATGGATTTCGTCTTAAAGAGCACAGGAAAGGCAATTTGAGACCACGGAATCAAATGGGAAGGAAAAACGCTCCTGGACGTAGATTATGCTGATGATTTAAGCATATTAGATGAAAGTGTGAGCAAAATGAATTAATTTTTAGAGGTTTTGAAAGTTCAGGTTGCTAAAATAGGCTTGAAAATTAATGAGAAGATTAAGTCACTAAGGCTAGGAATAAGTGAAGATGAAAAGGTGACGTTGGGTAACGAAAAGATTAATCAGGTTGGCAGTTTCACTTACCTTGGTAGTATTATTGGTAAAGACGGTGGGAGCAGTGAAGATGTTAAAAGTAGAATAGCTAAGGCTCAGGGTGTTTTTTCACAGTTAAAAAAAGTTTGGAAGAATAGAAAGATAAGCCTGCAAACCAAGATTAGAAGCTACAGTGATGAGATTGGTCAAATATGGCTCTGAAGCATGGGTGCTCTGAAAAGCAGATGAAAATTTACTAGATGTTTTCCAGACAAATTGCCTACGGATTGTTCTGGGTACACGGCTGACTGACCGTATTTCAAACAGTAGGTTGTACGAAAAATGTGGTTCAATCCCGCTTTCTAGGGCTATAATGAAAGAAAGGTTGAGATGGCTAGGCCACGTTCTGCGGATGAAGGATGACAGATTGCCGAAGATTGTCTTTTTTGGCCAACTGTCTGGGGCTACACGGAAAGCATGTCGTCCTTGTCTGGGTTGGGAGGATGTCATAAATTTAGATTTAAAGGAAATGGAAACTTCCTGGGAGGGTGTAAAGAGGGAGGCCTTGAATAGATTAGGCTGGAGGAGGAGCATGGGTAGTTGTGTTGGCCTCAGGCGGCTTCGTGCTGCAGTGAGTTATTATTATTATTATTATTATTAGTAGTAGTAGTAGTAGTAGTAGTAGTAGTAGTTCTTCGTACTCTATGACTGTATTATTCGTACAAGGAAGATTAACTGGAGACCGCGTCACAAAACGAATTATAAGCTTTATGTAAACTATTTGGTTTAAACTCTTTATTATACATTCATCTATATTAACGCTAAAATAAATTATTTTTGCAGAAATTATCTTAACGATACACACAATAAGCTATTTTTCAAAACTTCCCATAACTTTTTGTTATCCTAGACAGAATAACCAAAACACAACAATTATTAAGTAAAACGAAACTTTAAATACTTATTTATTAAGCTATATTTTAATATTTAAATTAAATCAGATATCCAATACTTAAATTAAGCATAATACAATGAAATAGAATTCAACAAATATAAGCTAAAATAAATAGTTAAATATATATATATATATAAAACACAGATAAAATTAAAATTGGTTGACAATTCTTTATTTAAACTTTCTAGGGATTACGGTCTAAATTAAAAAGATATTCTTGATGCTACCAAAATTATTTATGGATATATTTCTGCTAATAACTAAAAATCCGTTCTCTAAAAACAAGGTTTTGGTTCTGAAGTTTGGAAAGGCACGGAGCCATGAAATCAATTCAGGGTTCTCCGATCATGCATAATTAAAACCCATGCTTCACTCTGATTTCAATAAGCATAATTTTTCCCATCATTTGTGAAATGTTAGAGGGTTAACAACAGTTTTACGGCGATTTAAAGTGCTTCCATGAAAACTTAAAATTTGGGCCCAAGAATTGAATAGATATAGACCCCCCCTCACGCTAGCTCCATTTTCGTTATTTTCGTACCTTATGTTTTTCGTTCTTTGAGTTAGGGTTGAAAAAAGTAAAAGAAGCAACAGTTATCCCCATTTTTTCATGTGTATATAGGGAAACTATTATGCAATTTATGCTACTTCGTTTATTTTTCGGAGCACCAATATTAGCCTTCCACATCCCCTAGATACCTTTAAATTTCTTATGCGCTAAAATTTCCAAAGCACTGCCCAGATTTTAGATCAAAGCGCACCCGACCCGAGTATCGAAGAACGGACTTCATTTAGACCGATCCTGGACCTCAGAAGCCCTTCAATACTGGTACTATGTTTGGAAAAAAGCAAATAACTGAGGAGTGAGAAGCGTCATTTTCGTTATTTTCGTACCTTATGTTTTTCGTTCTTTGAGTTAGGGTTGAAAAAAGTAAAAGAAGCAACAGTTATCCCCATTTTTTCATGTGTATATAGGGAAACTATTATGCAATTTAAGCTACTTCGTTTATTTTTCGGAGCACCAATATTAGCCTTCCACATCCCCTAGATACCTTTAAATTTCTTATGCGCTAAAATTTCCAAAGCACTGCCCAGATTTTAGATCAAAGCGCACCCGACCCGAGTATCGAAGAACGGACTTCATTTAGACCGATCCTGGACCTCAGAAGCCCTTCAATACTGGTACTATGTTTGGAAAAAAGCAAATAACTGAGGAGTGAGAAGCGTCACCGGTCCAATGACCCCCCTTATTCGTGCTTCAGTCACGCACACCGGATGTCCAATTTCAATTTATGAGCTTTCCACATATAATCGTCTTGGATGTAAGTTTATCCATCGTAAAAAAAAGCGTTAACTTATTATGCACATTTTTGAGTTACTTTTCTTAATAAGCGGTTTAAGGGCTGGATGCTGGTTGCTCAGACTGAATGATCGGAGGCTACTCGGTCTTATTTCAGGTTCTTCATTTTCACTGAGATCATTAGGAGAACTTGGCGCCGACGAAGACTTACTGCCATGTTTTGATCGTCTTGATCTGTCATTTTCTGGGAGTTGTAGCTGGGATTTATTAATGGAAGACTCACTTGTTGTGCGTGGCTTCAGCTCTGTTACCACTAGTGGGAGCTGGGTTAATTCCGAACTACCTGAAACAGATATGTATTGATTTTAATATATGAGCAGTTTGGTATAATTGCGGTGCTCCCCCGATGTCATAAAAGGTTTCTGCAAAACCCATATCATAAAGTTTGTCCGGCTCATGCGAGAATTTCAGCTTTTCGACTTTACAGCAACTTGGCTGACTTTCTCGGAAAAACTTAATGATGTTGAATTTCTGCCCAACTACAAAAAATAGACAAAACTTATATACAGAAAGTGGTTTGTAACTTTTTGGACATCTTTCTTGACGTCGTGAAAACCCTGTATCAAAGCATACCTAGCTCATGTTAGGTATGACGCCTCTTAATTACAAATAATTTTATCTGAGTTGTGTTGATAAAACTTGGTGGCTTGTGATCAATATTTCAAAATCTAAAGCTTAATGCGTTATTGGTGTCACTGAAAGTGAATTATATTACAAATATTCTCTTTCCATTTATTACAGCATTGAAATGAAAGACACATTAAACTATTCAAATTTGACTCAATTTTATCTATTGTAAAAATAATTTTACTTTTTCAATTCTATTTATTCAATTAGAATTACACCTTTAACCTCCCTTCTTATAGCATATTAAACGCCAAATGCATATTAAATGCGTTCAATACCTTGTGGCAATTAAATGTAACTCTTTGTACTATAAAAATACTATATTCAGATGCCTGTGCCTACTGGCACAGAAACTTAGCTCACTACGCCATTGCTCGCGTGGGCAGTTCTGACAAACAAAAAGCTGAACGTAATCGATGAAATCAGGTTCTAATCCGTGTTTTTAGCTTGTTGTTAGAATAGGTTCCGAGCATAACTGACTTGTAAATCACTGACTTCATTTTGAGTGCAGGAACCGTCTAATAAAAAAAGAAGGTAAAACCAGGGTACGTTAAAATCGTCCCAAATCACAAAAGATGCAATGAAAAAGCAATGGCTAAATTATGTTTCAAGTCTCTCAGTTTTGTTTGCAGCTGGTGTTTGTAATTTATTCGGTCCTTACAATATATTAAATAAAAAAAAATAAGTTTTTTTAAATGAAAGTAAGGAGCGACATTAAAACTTAAAACGAACAGAAATTACTCCGTATATGAAAGGGGCTTTTCCTCCTCGACACCCCGCTCCTTACGCTAAAGTTTTTTATTGTTTTGAAAAGTAGAGCTGCGAGAAAGAATCAAACTTTAGCGCAAGGAGCGGGGTGTCGAGGAGGAAAAGCCCCTTTCATATACGGAGTAATTTCTGTTCGTTTTAAGTTTCAATGTCGCTCCTTACTTTCATTTAAAAAAACTTATTTTTTTTAATTTAATTTCTGAAAGTTTTTGAATTAATACATGTCTGATTTTGGCTCCCCGTACATAAATTACTAAAATGAAATTTGCATATTAATTCTTTAGCCAATAATTAATTTTGGCTAAATGGCTTTCTCTTAGTTTTGATCAGACGATTTTGAGAAATAAGGGGTGGGGAAGGAGGTCTAGTTGCCCTCCAATTTTTCGGTTACTCAAAAAGGCAACTAGATCTTTTAATTTTTAACGAACGTTTTTATTAGTAATAAAAACGTAACTTGAGAATTAACTTACGTAACAAACGTACATAACTTACGTAACTTACGTTACGTTTCATCCCAATTCTTTAAGAATGACCCCTGAATCAGAAAGGCCGTAGAATAAATAGTTGAAATTATTTAAAAACTTTTTAGCATAAAGAGCGAAGTATTTATCTCCTCCTAAATACCTCGCTCGTTATGCTAAAGTATTTTTAGAACCCTTCATATGCTTAATAATCTCTGTTCGTTTTAAGTTTTAATGCTTCTCCTTACTTTCAATTGAAAAAACTTTTTCATGTTTATATTTTCATTGTTTTTTTTATAGTAATGCTAGAAAGTCCTGCGCCCTTTTCATTGAATTTCTCTTCCCCCATGAAATACTCCTCCAAGGAAAGATCCTCCCATATAGCCCCCTCCCCTGAACCCCACACCCAAACCAAAAAAATCCCCCTGATAACGTCGGTACACTTCCCAGTAACCATTACTGTATGTAAATATTGGTCAAAGTTTGTAACTTGCAGCCCCTCCCCCAGGGACTGTGGGGGTTAAGTCATCCCCAAAGACATAGTTATTATGGTTTTCGACTATGCGGAACAAAATGGCTATCTCAAAATTTTGATTTGTTGATTTTGGGAAAAAAATGAGCGTGGGAGGGGGCCTAGGTGCCCTCCAATTTTTTTGGTCACTTAAAAAGGGCACTAAAAAATACGAAATTCCACATTTTTGTAGATTGGACCTTGGAATTTTTTCTATAGGGTTCTCTGATACGCTGAATACGATGGTGTAATTTTCGTTAAGATCCTATGACTTTTAGGGGGTGTTACCCCCTATTTTCCAAAATAAGGCAAATTTTCTCAGGCTCGTAACTTTTCATGACAAAGACTAAATTTGATGAAATTTATATATTTAAAATCAGCATAAAAATCCGATTCTTTTGATATATCTTTTAGTATCGAAATTCCGTTTTTTAGAGTTTCGTTTACTATTGAGCCGGGTCGCTCCTTACTACAGTTCGTTACCACGAACTGTTTGATATGATATTAAAACTATTTAAATCAGGTATTTAGGTTTTTGTTGTCCTAGACTTTCAGATAGGACGATCATATGGGTTGTCAGCACTATTTTAAGGTGTTTGAGTAGTGGGAGTGCTGGATTCCAGCTCTGGTTGTTGGGCAGGGGCTTGAGTTCTGGTGTCACTGTAAGTAAGTTGCCAGAGAATGCAGGAAATGCTTAATATCACAAATCAACACTGTTATTTTCTCAAGTGTCTCTTACTAAAAATTTGCCTTTGTATCTTGTATTTGAAGCAAATCTGTAAGTTTAATTTCTTAATCTTAATATATATTTTACGCACACGCTTCTTTCGTTTATCTCAAGCTCAATCCAAAATTAGGATGAGTCAAGTGGTTGAGTATCTTTTCATGCTACTGATAGCTTATTTTTTCATCTGACCGTTTAATATGGTTAAAATGTGAAAACGTGAAATAGTTCTTAACTTTATATTTTACGGTATTTCAATAAAAATAATAATTTAAATAAAATTCAGTATTTAATTGGTCCCCCACCCCCTTCCTAAAATAAGAAATTCAATCCTGATGCATTGTCCCTATTTGTGGGCCACCCTCCTTTTTCGCGCTACGACATATTTATAAAATATCACGCACAGGAAAAGACTATAGGTTTTTCCTTAGCTGGATCTAGTAAGCAATAAACCAGAGGGAATCAGGCAGTGGAGTCACTAAAATACCAAATCATGCTACAGAGAAGCAACTTTTCAAAAGATAAGTGTTTTATATCATCTACTAGCTGTTGGGGTGGTGCTTCGTGCCACCCCAACACTTAGTTGGTGGGGGCGCTTCCCCCCCAAGCCCCCCCGCGCGCGCAAGTCTTTTCGCGCCATATTAGTTAAGCGCCAGTGTAGTTGTGTCCCTGTGTCCCACCTGTGAATATAGATATATATATATATATATATATATATATATATATATATATATATATATATATATATATATATATATATATATATATATATATATATATATTTTTAACTACGTAAAACTTGCGAATGTACAACATTCTTGGCTGTCCCATTGTCTGTGCATATTAATAGATTGTCAGGTTTACCGACTCTTGAACATGCAACATATAATTGTCCATGGGAAAAACAATCTGTATTCAGATCTATACCTCATTATTCTAATGATTGCCCTTGAGCTTTGTTGATGGTGATTGCTAATCGAACATTCCCTGTGTCCCTGTCGTCATTTATATATCCCCCTGTGCCCCCCGGCGTCCCCATTGTTGTTATTTCCCTATGTCCCGGTCGTCATTTGTGTCCCGGTGTCCCAGTCTGTAATTTCTCTTTGAATGTCGCGGTCGTCATTTATATTCCCTGTGTCGCGGTGTCCCGGTCGTCATTTGTGTTCCCGTGTCCCGGTCTGTAATTTCTCTTTGAGTGTCCTGGTCGTCATTGATATTCCCTGTGTCCCGGTCGTCATTTGTGTCCCGGTGCTTTGTTGATGGTGATTGCTAATCGAACATTCCTTGTGTCCCGGTCGCTTTCTCTTTGAGTGTCCCGGTCGTCATTTATATTCCCTATGTCTCGGTGTCCCGGTCGTCATTTGGGTCCCGATGTCCCGGTGTGTAATTTCGTCAATCAACAAACATGACGTCAGTCGACACACAAACATGACGTCACTCGACACACACACACACACACAGACAACTTATTTTTATATATATATAGATTGTCAAAAAATACTTATTTTATGTCATCTTGTAGTTTTTGTCAAATATTAGCCCTAGATAGCCCTGTTCTTTTCCAATAAACCATTAAACATCTCCTATGACGTTTAAATGCCCCACTGGTGGTGACAGAAAAAAAAAACAAAGCAGGAGAACAAAAATAAGAGACACATCACTTATTCCCATACGAAAAAATGATTTTCTATGTTTCTCGAAGTATATCACTTTAACCTAAGCCGCTATTTAGAGTAACTGGAAGCACCTACGTTAAAAAAAGGAGGAACACCAGTCCATGTGAAAAAAAGTGATTTTCCTCGTTGCTCAAGATGGGGAACAGTAATGCTCTTGAACAGGGTTTTCTAATTTTTTGACTCCAATGGTGCTATTTTCATTTTGACCCAATCAAACAGTTCGTGGTAACGAACTGTGGTAAGGAGCGACCCGGCTCAATAGTAAACGAAACTCTAAAATACGGAATTTTGATGCTAAAAGATACATCAAAAGAATCGAATTTTCATGCTGATTCTAATATATAAGTTTCATTAAATTTAGTCTTTGTCATCAAAAGTTACGAGCCTGAGAAAATTTGCCTTATTTTGGAAAATAGGGGAAAACATCCCCTAAAAGTCATAGAATCTTAACGAAAATCACACCGTCGCATTCGGCGTATCAGAGAACCCTACAGCGAAAATTTCAAGCTCCTATCTACAAAAATGTGGAATTTCGTATTTTTTGCCAGAAGACAAATCACGGGTGCGTGTTTATTTGTTTTTTTTTTTGTTTTTTTCCCAGGGGTCATCGTATCGACCAAGTGGTCCTAGAGTGTCGCAAGAGGGCTCATTCTAACGCAAATGAAAAGTTCTAGTGCCCTTTTTAAGTGACCAAAAAAATTGGAGGGCACCTAGGCCCCCTCCCACGCTCATTTTTTTCCAAAGTCAACGGATCAAAATTTTGAGATAGCCATTTTGTTCCACATAGTCGAAAACCATAATAAATATGTCTTTGAGAATGACTTACTCCCCCACAATCCCTGGGGGAGGGGCTGCAAGTTACAAACTTTGACCAGTGTTTACATATAGTAATGGTTATTGGGAAGTGTACAGACGTTTTCAGGGGGATATTTTTGGTTTGGGGGTGGGGTTGAGGGGAGAGTGGGATATGTGGGAGGATCTTTCCGGAGGAATATGTCATGGGGGAAGAAAAATTCAATGAAAAGGGTGCAGGATTTTCTAGCATTAATATAAAAGAAGTGAAAAAATAAACATGAAAAGTTTTTTCAATTGAAAGTAAGGAGTAGCATTGAAACTTAAAACGAACAGATATTATTACGCATATGAGGGGTTCTAAAAATACTTTAGCAAAAAGAGAGAGGTATTTAGCAGGAGATAAATACCTCGCTCTTTATGCTAAAGTATTTTTAGTAATTTCAACTATTTATTCTACGGCCTTTTTGATTCAGGGGTCATTCTTAAAGCATTGGGACAAAACTTACGATTTAGTGTAAAGAGCGAGGTATTAAAGAGGGTACAAACCCTCTCGTATACATAATAAAAATATAAGAATATAAAAGTTTGTTACGTAAGTTAATTCTTAAGTCACGCATATTTTTTACTAATAAAAACGTTCGTTAAAAATTAAAATTTCTAGTTGCCTTTTTAAGTAGCCAAATAATTGGAGGGCAACTAGGCCTCCTTCCCCACCCCTTATTTCTCAAAATCGTCTGATCAAAACTAAGAGAAAGCCATTTAGCCAAAATAAAGAATTAATATATAAATTTCATTTTAATAATTTATGTGCGGAGAGCCAAAATCAAACATACATTAATTCAAAAATGTTCAGAAATTAAATAGAAAAAAAATTAAATAAAAAAAACTAATTTTTTTAACTGAAAGTAAGGAGTAACATTAAAACTTAAAACGGAAAGAAATTACTCCGTATATGAAATGAATTGTCCCCTCCGCAATCCCTCGCTTTTTACGCTAAAGTTTGACTCTTTGCCACAATTCTACTTTTTAAAACAATTAAAAGCTTTAGCGTAAATAGCGAGGCGTTGAGGAGGGAACAGCCCCTTTCATATACGGAGCAATTTCTGTTCGTTTTAAGTTTTACTGTCGCTCCTTACTTTCAGTTGAAAAAAACTTGTTTTTTTATTTAATCTCTTATTAAATCCCCAGGTTAGGCTTGCTCAAGCAGCAGATCTTCTCTCAATTGTAACAAGAGATCAAGGACAGCACGAATCAAACGGATGAGAACAGATTTTTTTTTTTTTCATGAAATAATTATAAGGCCACTACAAGACCACGAAACAATCTCCAAGAAACTCAATGCCAAACTGTAAGACCAAGAGGCTCAACTATGGTAAGGAATTCTACGTAGATTTCTAAGCACCGCTTTGCATAAGTATGTGAAAGAGAATTTTGGATGAAGTTTAAATTCAGCTGGGGTTGCCAGTTGACCCCATCTGGATACAGATACAGTATTGAGTAGACGGTTTGTCCATCTAAGATGAATAATTTCTAAGACCACACTGCTTTTCTATTTACGAAAAATTGTGCAAAGAAAAAACTGTTTTAACTTAGACAAAGCAGTGAAGAAAGACAAAATATAAAAACTAGACCTTAACTAAAAAATTAAAATACTCCGAATATTGTTCACTGCTTTGTCGAAATCAAGCCCGTTTTTTCTTTGCTAAATTTTTCGTCAATCTAAAATAAAGGCTCTGAGAGATTGAGGGAGGGTCTGAAGACCAAGATCACCTTCCTGAGATGTGAACAGATCGCCTGGGCCACTTTTTCCTACGGTTTAGACACATTTTTGATTTGAGAGGTTCAATTCTTCAATGATAGAGAATATAGAAAACTTCGTGGGATGACAGGGTCGGGGTCTTTGGTATATTCACATTAAAAAGTGACGCAAAAACAAAAACAAAAAAGAAAACAACAACTTATTAATCATCCTGACTTTCGTTATACATTTTTACAAAACTATGTATAAAAGTCTTCGCTAACCGCTGGTGGGCATAGCGTACCGGTTGAAGTTTGTCAACAGGCACTGCAACCCTGCGCGGGAGTCGTTTTGTTGTGGATTGAGGGGGGAAGGGTTTTGGATTGGGTAGATCAAAGATTTTCTTCCAAAATCCATGCAGAGTTTCTCTCTTCTTTTTTCCAGAGTTTGTATTTTAAACTTTGTCAGCAGCTCTTCATACGACATTTCTGCCTGCTTCGAAACTATCATTAGTGTCCTTTTCTGAACTCTTTCGAGCCTGGCGCTTTGCTCAGCCGTCAGTCCAAAATGCCATACAGGAGCTGCATATTCCATAATTGGGTGAATAAAAGATGTAAATATTCAGAGGAGGTGATCTGGAGGGGCGCTATGTTTTGACATAAGCTTGAGCATCTGCAGCCCAGCATTACCCCTTTTTACTAGACTAGTTGTGTTTGCTTCCCATTTTAAATCACTGGTAATAACTCCCTAGAGTTTAATCTTACTGAATTTAAGGGAGTCAGAGATAGTTGGTAGGAAATTAGGTTCAGAAGAATTTAAAACTGAAATAGTTAAAATAGAAGATTTACTGTCATTTACTGTCATATTTGAAACGGCAGCTTTAGTCTTCACATTATCAATTAAAATTTTAGCTTTGCTACATTCATTTGCTTCACAAATTTCTCCAAGGGTAGGGTCATCAGCATATTTCCAATGGACTTCACAATCATTAGGAGTATTATTAATCATAACTAGAAAAAGAATAGGACCCAGGATGGTACCTTGAGGTACACCACAAAAAACTGGCTCAGGTTCAGAGAAAGACTTCTTATATTTTAAAATTCGGGACCTATTTATTAAAAAACTCTGAATGATTTTCACTCCAGCAGGGTTCACTCTAAAATAAATCAAAAGCTTAGAAATTAAAGTGTTATGATCAATCAGATCGAAACCCCTTTTAAAATCAATTGTTATTAAGTTTAGCCATTTACCAGGCTCATCAACATGCTTAAAAATAAAATGTAAAAGACTTACTAGATAATGGGATGTTGATGTATTCTTTCTGTTTCCGTACTGATGAGGATCAAGGAGGGGTTCAACTTCGGCTTTTAGCCAATTTGCTACAAATCTTTCGTACATTTTGCTGAACAAGGGGTCAAAGTGATTGGTCTCACGCCGTCGAAATTAATCTCAGTATCTTTTTTAGGAAATGCAGTAATATACCCCGTTTTCCATATCTCTGGGTAAAATGAAGAAGTTGAAATGCAATTAAAAATTTGCGTTAGTGGCTTAGTCAATTTTTCAGGAAATGGTTTTATAAGTTCAATTGGAATATCAATGGGAGTTATACTAGGTCGTTTAAGTTTCTTTATTTTACTAAAAACTTGATCCTCAGAAATAGTAGGTAAAGGTATGTCATCATGTGGTATTTTCTGATATTCTTGGGTCGTTTTATTTACATCAAGAGGCGGCAAAGATTGGATTATTCTGGCCAAATTACCATTTAACTAGTTAGCAACTTGTTCATCATTAGAATCTGAAAAAAATCAACACCACTAGGGGATTTTCCACAAATTCATTGTATTTCCTTATACCACATGCTAGGCTTTGATTCAAAAAGGTTATCAATTTTTTTTGTGGTAATACTCAGCTACAGTTTTTCTTGTCATTTTACGTATTTTTTTACGGAGCATATTAGCATTTCCTATTTTCCCTTCTTTTCTTAGTTGAATTTTATACCGAATCAAATCTTTAGTTTCTTGGGTTACGAAAGGACAATCTGTGTTGCACCGCTTGGAAGTTTTCCCAGGAAGCATTCTTCATATTTGTTTCTTAATTTATCTTGCAGAAATTTAGCTTTTTCATCGGAGGACTCTAAAACTGCTACCTCATCCCAGGACTCCGATGTAATCCAATTTCCAAATTCCAAGAGACCCCTGTCCGAAAGAGGTCGGTAGGAAACTTTATCAACTACATATTTTACTTTATACGAAGGTAGTGGAGCCCACTTTATCATGTAGTGGTAGCTACCACCAAGGGGAGGTAGGTCTTGAGGTTCATTATAGTATTCTGATAAAATTTGTGCAAATTACATCGAGTTTAGTATTACCTTTAGCAGTCGGGAACTTTACTATATGCTTGAGTCCTTGACCTCTGAGGAAGCTTTTAATTCTTAGATCGTTCTTATCACCAGTAACGCAAATTCCAACATTCGGGTACTTAGAAGTAATAAAATCAACACACAAATCTAACTTTTCAGCAAAGACCTTTTTTGGGAAAGATGCCATACTGGGTGAGCAATAAAACACTCCAATAACAATACTAGTTACAGATTTCGGAAGATTTTTTGGTCGAATCATAATCCAAATCATTTCATCATCATCATCAATATGGAGAATCTGTAGTAGCCGCGGCACCAACTGCTCACGTACGAAACACGCTACGCCGCCACCTTTTTTACCTAACGGATGAGTCTGATGTCTTAGTTTAAATAATTGTTTGTAACCTTGTATTTTAGGATGTTCAGGGTTTATGTACTTCTGTAACTGTAATAATATCAGCTCTGGTTGCTTGAATATAACCCTCAAGTTCACCCATTTTATGAACGTCGAGACTTTCCGCATTTAAATTTGAAAGAGAAGGAAAATGAAAATGTGATTGAGGGACTTCTTTTTCAACAACTTTAGGTTTGTTTACTTTTGTCAGTTTTGAAAAGGTCTTTTTAGGCGGGAGAAAAACTTCAGGCTCATCTAATGCAATAACTAGGCTATCTAATTCACCAAGAAGGGCTGCAAAACGGTTACGAGACGGAAACGGTGACAAAGGAGCAGAAAATATATTAGCGTTCGTCCCACTATTTTAAGTTTTGGAAACTCTGCATGGAGCTAATACGCGTGGATCATTCTTCTTGCTATTTGAAAATTTCGAAAAAGTTTATGCCAGGGCATGGTGGGAAAAGGTGGGGAACAGTACGTATGGAAGGGGGAGGGAAATCAAAAGGAGACACTAAAGTAGGGGTATTTAGGGAGGGGACTTTGGGGATTGAATTATGGTGATTGAAAGCTTGGCAGAGATTGGAAACTATTTTTTGCCTGATATTCGCAAGGTTGTCGCTGACACCAGTAAGCGTGTTCATCAGGGAGCGATAATGGCGTGCTCGTTGGTGCGCGCCCACTTTTTTTCCGAAAGTCGGGAGTGACATGAGCGAAAACACATTCTCTGTTGGTACAAGTTAAAACACTACACAAATCTACGTGGTAAAACTGCAATCATTTTTGTTGCAACATTTTGATCTGAAATCTAAGCATATATGCAAAAACCAACAGTTTTTCTTCAGTCTGCAAAACCATCATTCAAAGAACCGGCAAAGCGTGTTGTATTTACGAGTGGTACTGTCTGTTTTACCGTCTTACGTTCTTACGTCACTTTTCTCTACGAGCGCCGGAGGAGGTGCATTTGCACTAGCTATCCCGCTTTCTGGGGCTATAATGAAAGAAAGGTTGAGATGGCTAGGCCACGTTCTACGGATGAAGGATGACAGATTACCGAAGATTGTCCTTTTTGGCCAACCGTCTGGGGCTACACGGAAAGCAGGTCGTCCTTGTCTGGGTTGGGAGGATGTCACAAATAAAGATTTAAAGGAAATGGGAACTTCCTGGGAGGGTGTAAAGAGGGAGGCTTTAAATAGATTAGGCTGGAGGAGGAGCGTGCGTAGCTGTGTTGGCATCAGGCGGCTTGGTGCTGCAGTGAGTTATTAGTAGTAGTAGTAGTAGTAATATCTCTGTCCGTTTGCGTTGACTGGGTAACTTGGTCACGGGAGGTTTGCGAAGGGTCACAAGGGCGGGTTTCGATAGCAACCGAGAGTTCTTGTTTCAGCTGGGCTATAAGAAAGTCTTTAACCTCCAAATGACCTGTCAACACTGTAATTTGATTGTTCTTTTCCTCCATTTCTGACAGAAACGTTGAGTGCCTTGTCCGGATTTCTAGATTTTCTGCTTGACTTGCCGATAAACTTGCTTCCAGGGTCTTAATTTTCTCACTTAGATGGATTGTTTCGAGTTCACAGTTGGGAATGTCTACACTTATTGCAGACGGCTTAGTCCCTTTCGGTAGTCCAGAGTTGGTTTTAGGTCCCGTAGTAATTTCTAGTGCAGAGGTGCCAATTCCACTTCCTCTTACAGGTCTCTTCGCACTAGGCTTTTGTGGGGGTTGAGATGCTTGCGAATTCGGAGTCACGGGAATTTTTTTCGCAAGACAGTCCATGCATAGCCATTAGCCGGAATGGTCCTTTAGCCTGATTTGGGTGCATTTATTAACGCCTGCGTGGTACCCGCGGCCGCATCCTGACACGCATTGGACAGAATTTGTGGTTACCAGCAGTAGGCTCTCGGGACAATAGTTTTTTGGTTTCGACATATCACAATAGTTGCTTTGGGACTCGAGTCAAGCATTGGCAATACTGGACAGGGAGAGTCAAGCAGTGGCAACACTGAAGGAATGAAAGAATTACTCAATTTCAGTTTAAGTAAGGCACATGCCCAATCTTGATTGCAATTCACCTCAGTCAATTAGATGTTTTCACAAGGTTCTTATCATAAGACATAATCATAGAGCGATTTAACTATATTTTAGCAATAATAAGCAAGGGAAGCGTAGTTTCTTGCTACCTGATCCCCGCAGTTTAAGGGAGAAACCATTCCCGGCAGGTACAAAGTCCCTTGCGACAAAAAACTCCCCCCTTCTGATCGCTTATTAATAAAATTGAAATATATTCAAGTTCATTAGTCCTTGTATGAAAAATCTCATTACTTAATAAATCACTAAGTCCCAAGAGAATTTGCACTCAAATATCAAAACTATCAATTAGCCAACAAATGAAAAGAATCCGATTATGAATGAAGTTTCAATAAATGCCTGTAGGGAAATCACACAGCTTGAGCTTACTGTGTTAATAGGTTATATCCAAAATAAGGTGTTTACCAAACGAACTCTCAAATAAGACTGTTCGTTATAGAATAGTAGCAAGAAAATTCTTGCTAAGGATGGCAATGTTAAAGAGAGTAAAATTTACTTAGCACTATGACCTTTTATATTTTTTTTTCACATTTCTTGTTGTGGTTTTCATGATAGTTTGTCAATACTGGCCTATGCTACTATTTATTATTGGTCATAATTCTGTCCTAATGAATATTCTGCCTCATCATATGAATGAATAAAATAAGTTAACTGAATCTAAAAGCGTAATACAATAAAAATGATTTCTGGGTAAACAAGGGACCCAGATTTAAGATTGGATCTTTTTTTTCAGTTTTTGAAGCTCAATTTTTTTTTTCTCATAAGTAACCGATTGCTGAAAGAATAAGTAACCAATTTTGTTTGAGTTTTGTGATATCTTTACTATCTGATATTGTTTAAATGGTATTGAAAATGTTTTCGTCTTTTATAATTGGTAGGTTATTACCAAATTTTTGTAATTACCAAACATGCTCTTATTGTTCTTTTTTAAATAACATGTGATGCAACATTATTTTGCGGAGAAATAAAAAAAAATAGTTAATGAAACAAAAGCAAACTTACGGGACTCAATTGGCTTATCGATGGTATCATGATCAATCCAAGTGAGACCCATGTCAACCAGCTCTGCTAATTTCATCCAATTCTCTCTGTTTTCTGCACAATGCTGATACAAGGGCTTGACCCAAGGAAAAGACTCGGATAAAGCCTAATAAAAAACAGAAAAAGGTTATGAATACAGTTGACAAGGAAGGTAGAAAGGAAAGTATATACATTCCATTTTATAAAATATGTACATAAAGAATGTATGTTTTTATAAATTATGTATAAACAGTATCTCCATTCCATTTTATAAAATATGACCAAAAAGTGTGCACATTCCATTTTATGAAGTATGAACATTCTCTGGCATTTGTTTTCAATTTACGAAAAAAGGATATGAATATTTCAAATTTTGATGTCCTAAGTGCTGAAGACCAGATTCAGCCAACTACTTTACTTTATGCAAATTTGACAAAAATTTAATCAATCATGTCATTGAGCATTGCCGAAAAATTCTTCAGGATCCAAATTAAGCTATACAATTTTAATCTTCATTAAAATAGGTTAGTGGTTGTTGTCAAAAAAGCAAGAGCAAATTACCATCAAAATTAATTTTATAAATATGAATTACCACAGAGAAGACAGAAAATAATAAATAAAAAAATATATATATAGTTAAAATAAGGAATTATCACATTCCGATTCCAGAAGGGGTAAATACATCTAATGTAAAAGGGATGGCAACAATATCAATGTTGCCCAAAAAAGCAGCTTTAACACATTACTTATCTTAGACTATTTATGATAACCAATAGCTAGCAACTATTTATTTAAAGACAAAAGTTTTTAATATAGTTTGACTGTGAATCTATGTATACGAAAAGAATTTAATGTATGTATGGCTGTCTGTTTTTTTTTTTTTTTTTTTTTTTTTTTGCATACGTTACTAAGCTGTTCATCCGACCACTAAAAAGTCTTATTGATTTATTATTAAACTTTTGTGAGGGTCTTAGATCTAAAATCCGTCCACACCCTTTGGTTAGTTAACTATGAATTTTGCCACGTAACACACTTCCACATTATAGAAGCTCTTTATAGCGAAACCTCAGAATTTCGTATTCAGTAACATTTTTCAAAATTAAAGATACTATTGCTATTTGACGTGTAGAAAAATTTTCAGTGGGGGAGGGGGAGTAATTTTCTGGGGGAGAAGTCCACAAAAGGATTTTCTATATTAAAACAAATTCGATTAGCATGTATTTTCTGACTCTTTGCATATGTCATCAAAATAAATCAATTAGGTATTTTATATAAATGTAGGGTAAATGTAGTTGTATTCGTCTATGATTATCTCAATTATGGAAAGCCTGACGTTTGAAAAAATCGATGTTCACCTTACTGGGGAAAATTTCCCTTGTAGGTGGAAATTTTGCTGAAGGATTGTGGTCTCAAGGGAGAAATTCTCCGGTGGAAATTTGAAATACTTTTAAATTTAAACGTGCGGTCTTTATTAGTACGTAGAATAATTTTTTGGGGAAAAGGGGAGGAAGGAAAACTCGGGGGAAATCTTTCTCCGGGATTTTCCTCGCTGGATTTCCTTTGAATTTCGTTTCTTTTAAGATCATTGCAACGCGTAACGGGGACGCTAATTCTTTTTGATAAACTGGACAAGAATGAAATTCATGGAAAGGCTCTTAGTTTGATAAGACCATGCCTATCATCATCATTTTTCCGCTTGGAAATTTAGGGTTTCATTGGGGATTCTTACTTCGACCGATACTTCTTTTCATTTATATAAATTACCTTTCAAGTTGCTTGTCTTCAAATGATAAATTGCCACTATTATTTTCCAGATGACAAAGCAATTAGTTTTAAGTCGAAGGATGAAGAAGACTTTCAACTGTCGTTGGAAATTGTTGCTCTGTACGTATATATCCTTTTTAGTCCGCTATATTTTCTCTGTTTTTTTTTTCATCTTCTGGTGTTTTCATGACACTCTCTTGGAAGGGAATTGGCCCAAGCAATGTCCACAGGATCCTTTAAAGCCACAGCTCCCGTAAGCAATTGGCGGCCTTTTTCAAAAGGGCATTAACAATTGTTAGTTTTTGTTTTTCAGAGGCCCTTTTTCTTGCAATGATTCCTCAAGTCTATCTAGCTCCTTTGTTTTTAAAGAGATGTCAATTAGGTTTACCTCCGCTTCTTTCTCTTGGTCTTGGACACTTCGTTCAGAAGCTTGATCAAGTGTTTGGAAGCTACCTTGAAATGCCTTTGCGCCCTTTGATGGAGCCCTTGTCTTTCTGAAAAGGTGACTTTCTGAGAATCTAACACAAACTCAATCTGCTCACCCACAATAGTGTCCTGCAAATAGTTGTCCAAGTTCTCAAGCAAATGGTAGAAGTTTCATCAGCAGAAATGAGAATGTCGGGTTTCAAAAGTCTCGCCAAAATAGTGAGAAGTAAGTTTTTCATATCAACATGAAAAGCATGCACAAGGGTTCGTTTTTCTGAAATCCTGCTTCAATTTCGTAAGAAGCTCAGACGATGAACACAAGAATTCGAATTCTGCAAGCATATATTTCTTCTTAAAGGAATTTGCTAACGACGTGACATTCTTCAAAAGTATTTTTCCATGGAAAGTAATGCGAAAAATGCTTAAAGGACACTGGCCAATCACTCAGCAGACAGTAGGATCCAACGTCAACTACCTTGTTGAGACGTGCTGGATGAAACTATTGTATGGGACATCTTTCTTTTTCCAGAATTCTTGAAAATCATTGTATCTTGCAGCGCAGTCAAGGAAAATTCCTCGTGATAAAAACAAAGTTGGATGACTCCTCTCGTAGTTACTGGACCTCTTTCATGAATGCGTTGTGCACAACCTGAATCTTACACGTTCTAGTACTCGTAAACTCTTTTGAAAACTCTTAATTCTTCATTACATTCATTTGCAATCATACCTAGTAACTTTTGACCCATTACTGTCACTGTAACTCTCCTAGGTCTTGCATTTAATGTCGTCCCCTGTTTATTTTGTAAAATCCTAATACCCCATGAACTACCACTTCACTTTTCAAAAGAATGTTGTAAATTGGGTCAATGTTCAAATTTTTTGTATCTCTATATATTGAAATATTGGTATATACTTTTTTTTATTTCAATAGCCTTCCACGCCCACTAAATGAAACCTTTATCATTAGAAGTGGCCGTTGTTTCATCGAATTGTACAAAATGGTCAGGATGGTAGAAAATGTGTTCAGCCATAACCTAAATGAAGGTTTCAGGAGGCTTGCTCAATTGCAGAGCTTTTGCTATTGAGTTGCGATGCTCAGTAAATCTTTCCTTAAATTATTGGTGAGTACAGCCAATGTGAAACTTTCCACATGAACAAGGAATACTGTAAGCCCTGATTCAAATGCTTCCCTGAATTTAGGAAACTGCTCAATGGTCAAATTGATTGAAAATATGTATCAGTGTTACATTTCTGTAAAATTTGTTTAAATTTTTCCCCTAGACCCGATAAATAATGTAAAGAGATATAAATTTTAGACAATTTCAATTCCGAAGACTGTGAAACTATAATTATTTTAATATTGGGTTTAGTATGTCTGTTTTATATTATTTCGTTTGTGAGTTTAATTGGATAAATCATTGCAAAATAAAAAGTTCATTAAATGCAATAATTCTGAATCCAGAAATTTCTAGGAACAAATTCTAAAAGCCCTATCCACTAATGAAATTAAAACACCTCTCTTCACCGAATTAGGGTGGCACGAGTGAAAATTCATATATCCATCGCCGTACGTAGGTTTTCTGTATATGAAAAAAAAAGCAAATGGATATCTCTTTTAATTAATAAGATCTAAGGAAAAGGTTGCTTGTTATTTTCTTCAAACTCCACAGTAAAATTTATATTTATATCAAAACTATTTTAATCTTTACAGAAAAGGCCAAAGGTTTCAAAATCGTGTTTCTAAATACAAACTACGTTATCCCTGAATTTGTCCCAGAAACAAGGGGAAAGTCTAAAACTAAACTATGGGCAAGGAAAAAGTCTAAAACTAGAAATGAAAATTAAATTTTATTCGATGTTGTATTGACCTGTTTTTGAATTGTCAAATTTTGAGCCTTTAAAACCCAAATAATAACGCAAAACCTGATTGGTTACTTTCTGTGAAATTTTAAGCCTAAGAACAAAGAAGAACAGTTTTTAAGTCAAAAGATTCTTCAAAAGTAAAGTCTCTGTGTAACTATACAGGGGTAATATAGGGGTATATATAGGGGTAATAACCTTATATAGGGGTAAGCAAATGGCGTCGATGAAGCCAATTTGCATCTTTGGAAGATCATCTTTCTTGTCTCTGTTAAGCATATCCTAGAAAAAGAAAATATATTTAAACAAAAATACGATCTAAGATTACAATGGCTATACATGATGTTTAACAAAAAAAAAGAGAAAAAAAAATGAATAAAAACAATCAAGTAATTGAGGGTATTTTTAGTCAGTGAAAAAAAAAAAAAAAAAAAAACACTCTCGTTTACTTGGCTATTTTTTAATTATATTTTTTTATACTGTTTCGTCTTATTTTCCAAGTGCTTGGAAAAAAAATTGAAGGTCATTTTAAGAATAAATAAGCGAGTAGACTTCTTTAAGGTATCTAAACATTCGAATATGGATGCATAAATCTATCTGTGGCAGTACAAACCGACAAATAGTGCAAATATCAATATATATATATATATATATATATATATATATATATATATATATATATATATATATATATATATATATATATATATATATATATATATATATATATATCTATATATATATAAAAATAAGTTATCTGTCTGTGTGTCTGTCTGTGGATCAGGTGACGTCATGTTTCTGTGTTGACTGACGTCATGAAATTAGTTGTCGTCATTTTTGCTTTGACGGTGACGTCATTCAAGGTATTTAAGACATATGTTCACGTAGAAATCTATTAATGTTTAAGTTTACAATGATTGATGAACTTACCATGGCAAAAGCCGATGAAGATGCTCAAAGAGTCTATGCCAAAAAACTTGCTGCTGATAGAGAAAGTCAGAAAAGAAAGCGTGCCGAGGAATCAAAAGAACAGCAAGGAAACAGGCTTGAGGCTGATAGAGAAAGAAAGAACAGAAAGCGTGCCGAGGAATCAAAAGAACAGCAAGGAAACAGGCTTGAGGCTGATAGAGAAAGAAAGAACAGAAAGCGTGCCGAGGAATCAAAAGAACAGCAAGGAAACAGGCTTGAGGCTGATAGAGAAAAAAAGAACAGAAAGCGTGCCGAGGAACTACCAGAGCAACGCGGAAGCAGACTTGCTGCTAAAAGAGAAAGTGAAAAAAGAAGGCGTGCCGAGGAATTACAAGAACAGCAAGAAATCAGGCTTGCTGCTGATAGAGAAAGTAAGAAAAGAAAGCGTGCCGAGGAATCACAAGAACAGCAAGAAATCAGGCTTGCTGCTGATAGAGAAAGTAAGAAAAGAAAGCGTGCCGAGGAATCAGAGCAACCTGAAAGTTATCGCCTGGCATTCAGGTACAACCCAGTCGATGATTATAGCTTGAGTAGATGTGTTCAAATCGGGACAATGTCTAAAATTTGTCCCTATTGCAAGGCCTTGAAATTCAATGGTGAAACAATTGGAATGTGTTGCGCCTCAGGAAAAGTTAAACTTCCTCTATTGGCTGCACCACCAGAGCCATTGAAGACGAATGAATGCTTGCCTGAAAAATTCTAATTTATGGGCACACGTAAAAATATTAAAATTAACTACAAATATGCGTGTCCGATTGCAAAACGATGACTCTGGTCAAACATTTTCAGATCAATTGCTGACAATTGGAAACGGAAAGCTCCCAGTAGACTCAATTTCAGGACGTATACAACTACCTGCTGATTTCTGTAATTTAGTGACGTCCAAAAATGAATTGATTGAAAAAGTATTTCCGAATATTCTAATCTATATATATAAAAATAAGTTGTCTGTCTGTCTGTGGATCAGGTGACGTCATGTTTCTGTGTTGACTGACGTCATGAAATTAGTTGTCGTCATTTTTGCTTTGACGGTGACGTCATTCAAGATATTTAACACATATGTTCACGTAGAAATCTATTAATGTTTAAGTTTACAATGACTGATGAACTTACCATGGCAAAAGCCGATGAAGATGCTCAAAGAGTCTATGCCAAAAAACTTGCTGCTGATAGAGAAAGTCAGAAAAGAAAGCGTGCCGAGGAATCAAAAGAACAGCAAGGAAACAGGTTTGAGGCTGATAGAGAAAGAAAGAACAGAAAGCGTGCCGAGGAATCAAAAGAACAGCAAGGAAACAGGCTTGAAGCTAATAGAGAAAGAAAGAACAGAAAGCGTGCCGAGGAATCAAAATAACAGAAAGGAAACAGGCTTGAGGCTGATAGAGAAAAAAAGAACAGAAAGCGTGCCGAGGAACTACCAGAGCAACGCGGAAGCAGACTTGCTGCTAAAAGAGAAAGTGAAAAAAGAAGGCGTGCCGAGGAATTACAAGAACAGCAAGAAATCAGGCTTGCTGCTGATAGAGAAAGTAAGAAAAGAAAGCGTGCCGAGGAATCACAAGAACAGCAAGAAATCAGGCTTGCTGCTGATAGAGAAAGTAAGAAAAGAAAGCGTGCCGAGGAATCAGAGCAACCTGAAAGTTATCGCCTGGCATTCAGATACAACCCAGTCGATGATTATAGCTTGAGTAGATGTGTTCAAATCGGGACAATGTCTAAAATTTGTCCCTATTGCAAGGCCTTGAAATTCAATGGTGAAACAATGGGAATGTGTTGCGCCTCAGGAAAAGTTAAACTTCCTCTATTGGCTGCACCACCAGAGCCATTGAAGACGAATGAATGCTTGCCTGAAAAATTCTAATTTATGGGCACACGTAAAAATATTAAAATTAACTACAAATATGCGTGTCCGAATGCAAAACGATGACTCTTGTCAAACATTTTCAGATCAATTGCTGGCAATTGGAAACGGAAAGCTCCCAGTAGACTCAATTTCAGGACGTATACAACTACCTGCTGATTTCTGTAATTTAGTGACGTCCAAAAATGAATTGATTGAAAAAGTATTTCCGAATATTCTAAAAAATTATAAAAATAATAAATGGCTAAGTGAAAGAGTGATTCTCGCACCCAAAAATATAGACGTCCACGAAATCAACAATATTGTTTTGACCAAGATTCGAGACCAGGCAGTCCTTTACAAGTCAGTCGACACAGTTTTGGAACCAAATGAAGCGGTTAATTATCCATCTGAATTTTTAAATTCCATAGATCCTTCAGGGTTTCCACCACACGTGCTACAACTAAAAATAGGCGTACCAATAATACTTTTAAGAAATATCAACCCACCAAAGCTTTGCAATGGCACGCGACTTGCCGTAAAAAAAAACAATGGAAAACCTAATAGAGGCCACAATCTTGACAGGGCCTTATGAGGGTGAGGCTGTTCTTATTCCTCGCATTCCCATGATTCCAACGGATCTGCTTTTTCAATTTAAAAGATTGCAATTCCCAATTCGATTAGTATTTGCAATCACCATTAACAAAGCTCAAGGTCAATCATTAGAAAAATGTGGTATAGATCTTAATACTGATTGTTTTTCCCATGGACAATTGTACGTTGCATGTTCGAGGGTCGGTAAACCTGACAATGTATTTATATGCAGCGACAATTGGACAGCGAAGAATGTTGTATATTCGCAAGTTTTACGCAGTTAATTTGTATTGTATCTATCTATCTATCTATCTATATAAAAACGAGTTGTGTGGATGCATGTTTGTTTGTTTGTAAAAAGAGCGTTTGCATATGACGTCATTATTAGTACATACGGCTTTGTATATGCACAGACAATGGGAAAGCCAAGAATGTTGTTTATTCACAATTTTTACGTAGTTTGAAACACATATATAAATCTATCTATATTCACAGGTGGGACACAGGGGCACAACTACAATGGCGCATAACTAATATGGCGCGTAACGACTTACGCGCGCGGGGGGCTTGGGGGGGCGTGAAGCGCCCCACCAACTAGGTGTTGGGGTGGTGCGAAGCGCCACCCCAACAGCTAGTATATATATATATATATATATACATATATATATATATATATATATATATATATATATATGTATATATATATATATATATATATATATATATATATATATATATATATATATATATATATAATATATATATATATATATATATATATATATATATATATATATATATATATATATATATATATATATATATATATATGTATATATATATATATATATATATATATATATATATATATATATATATATATATATATATATATATATATATATATATATATATATATATATATATATATATATAAATGTAGTGTCCGTCCGTCCGTCTGTCTGTTAAACTATCTTTACCGTTACACGTTATTACCGTTATTACCGTTACATAAGCTCAAAACATTGAGGCTCTTTTTAAATTTTATTAAATTGCTTAAAATGTAAAAAACTGGTGATTGCACAAATATTTCAATATATTTTGACAATGGATTAAAGCAATTCGAAAACCTTAAAACTGAAAACCAAAAGTTTGAAGTTTAGTCTATATACATAAAAATGTAGTGTCTGTCTGTTACGCTATCTGTACCGTTACACCGTTAGACGTTATTAGCGTTATTACCGTTACACGAGCTAAAAAATTTTAGGATTTTTTTAAATTTTATTAAATTGCTTAAATTGTAAAAAACAATTAAATTGGTGATTGCAAAAATATTTCTATATATTTTGACAATGGATTAAAGCAATTCGAAAACCTTAAAACAGAAAACTAAAGCTATTCACGTCATCAATTCAATCCAAAAATGACATAGCGTTGCCGGGACCCAGAACACAAGGGACAATGAGAATCCATATATAGAAGCCTGCCGCGTGCTATGCGGGGCCCCATGGGGACCGGTGGCAAAGCCGTTGGGACCCAGCATTGTCTGTGGTTAGAACACAAAGGACAATAAGAATCCATATATAGAAGCCTGCCGCGTGCCCTGATGGGACCCGGTGGCGAAGCCGCCGGGACCCAGCATTGTCTGCGGTTAGAACACAAGGGACAATGAGAATCCATATATAGAAGCCTGCCGCGTGCCATGCTGGGGCCCAGCGGCGAAGCCGCCAGGACCCAGCTAGTATGTGATAAATTTTAAATGAGGTGGAGTATCATTAGCCTACTTTTTCCCAAAATTTCTACTGGAGCTCCCTAATATGGAAAACCCATGTGATGTGTAGCACATTAATTAAGATAGCCTTAAGGCTTTTCATATAATTGATTCACGAGTTGGCCTTCTGGTACTGTGGCATACGGCTTTGGTAAATGAATGAATCATATGTGCAATATATACGGTCGCAATCATTTTTTTTTTTATCTTATCTCTAATTAAAAGCTTTTTAGAGTCAGGTTTAAAATTATGATACGCTAAAAGATTAATTTCAGTGACCTGGAGTGTACCTATCACAGCTTATATACCAATACAGTTATGAAAACTCCTATCTTGCCCATGAGAAGATTTTGGTGCAGGTGCAGAGCTCTGAACTTAGCGCCTCCTCCAAGTCCGCGCTCCGGCGCGTAGATCGTACTACAACACCATAGGCGGGAACGCAATTTTGTTTTGTTTTAATTTTTATTGCTATCTAAGCTGTAAATTGCTCCGACTTTTAGATTCAGACTGCCAGTTTCCTGTCTCCAGCCGCTAGCATCGCTATCGCGCACTGAGTCCAAAATTAAATCGAGTTTTCATCACTGTATATTGGTATCTAAGCTGTGATACCTATGAAGGTGCAGCGAACATCAAGCATTTAACCTAATAAGCTTCACTTGGCTTTCTGTAACACAAATCAAAAAATCATTTTCCAAAAAAGGCACTGAGTCAACATTGTAGTACAGTACCAGAGTTTTTGTTTTTGCTACTCAAGAGGTGGGGCTAATAACCTAATCTGCAGAGCTGTCACTGATGAAGTGAAAAACAAAAATTCCACTCGGACAAGAAACTAGCGAAACTACCTTGCTTAATATCTTATAAATCGAACGCATCAAAAGTCAATTTTAGTTGCAGATAAAAATCAATTTAATGCATCGAAAGTCAACTTTCAATAGACAGCATCAAAGCTCATTTCATGTGCTGATTTTTAAGCATATGTATATTACATTAAGTCTTGAAATAATATAATATAACATATAATATAAATGATTAAATATGCTTATTTTATATAATATACAAATATGTTTATGCGAATTTTGATTATAAAATAATCGTTAAAATAAGGTAGGTGGGTAAAGGATACGGCATTAGACTTTACAGTCCGTACCGGCGGTGCTGATCTCCGTTTCTTGGCCCTTCAGCCAGGAAGTGTAATGGGGGGTTGGGGGCCAGCCACCCTGTGCTTTCGCACACCTTTCCTGTTTTACAATAAATAATAATTATAATTTTTCTTTATTTTATACAATGTAAAATATAATGTATTCATAATATAATAAAATATGCGGTCATGAACGCACAATATATAAATGTACATGTACACAAATGTATAACATATACACATTCATATATAAATGTGTATACATATTCTATACATTTTTTTTGTATTTGCTTCAAGCATCGATACTCATTTCCAATATACACATTTACACATAAATGCGTATACATATTATATGCATATTTTTTATTTGCTTCAAGCATCGATACTCATGTCCAATATATACACATTTATACATAAATGCGCATATATATTTTGTATTTGCTTCAAGTATCGATATTCATGTCCAAGAGGTACACATTCATACATAAATGCGCATTCATATTATATACATATTTTGTGTTTGCTTCAAGCATCGACACTCATGTCGAATATTGTTTGTCAAAAGGATATTATTCTGTGCCACTCACAGAGAGACAGTGAAAAATATGTTTTAATATGATATTTGTAGGTTTCCATGGCATTAAAACTGTTAGTGCGTCAAAAATTAGCCCATTATTTGTCATAGTTTTCTCTCATGCTACCATTTAAGAGTGGCTTTGTCTTACGATTGGTTGAGAATTCAGCTGTAGCTTTTCAATGTCTCCTTGGTCAAAAAACTCTTTAGCAACCAGTTTAGCAACTCGATGTTGAATCTCCCAGGGCTTTGCAATAGCACTGAGATCGCAAGCAGTCATCATCATTGCACAAAGTACTGTAAAAGAGAAAAAGAAGAATTGTATTTTAAATATCTTTATTAACTGAATAATTGTTGAGCCTTGATAGGAGAGAATTACAAATATAATGGAGCACCCAACAAAATTTACTACTGAGGATGCAACGCAGGACTACATATATTCCAAGTTTTCCATGTTTGAAGCTCATTTGAGGTTTCAAACTGATTTGGGGGCTCCTATATATGAGATTTTGTCTCTTTTATTCTTTTATTTTTGAGCTTGGGATGTAAAATAGAAATATCTTTCTGAAGATTACGATTCCAACGTTTAGAGTAAGTTACAAATCTATAATATGTCTAATAAAATAGACAATCTACAAAATGTATACAAAGGCAAGACAAGGATTGCTTGAGGGAACTGAGACAATGAGAAATACTCCATAGTAAACTCCTTTAAAATTCACCGCTTTATTTGTCTCAACAGAGCTCAAATCCTGGGTTTTAGTGAATAGCAAAATTTCATAACTTTTTTTGTATCTTCCTGTATTTAATAATTGGCTGTTATTAAATTTATAGACGTTAAGTATCTATCCTGATTTCATAACTTCTGTCGAAACGATCGTCCTATACTAGAAAATGAGTGCTAAGACTAATTTCACTATATGTTCGTTCAATATTAACGGTACTAAGGATAAAGACGTTTCTTTAGATCAGAAATTAGAAAATTTTGATGTTTTATTCCTCCAGGAGCATCTCCTACCTTTAGTGAGCTTAAACTCCCTACAGAGAAGTAACGAACACTCAGTTTTTTCTAAAAGTGCACGCAAAACCTCTGGCAGACCATCAGGTGGCCTAGCATGTTTAATAAAAAAGACGCTGTTTTCACCACCCCCTTTATGCTATCACGAGAGTGATTGTTATATTGCTATTCGTCTTGCCAACCTTGTCCTCATTAATGTTTATCTCCCCTGCGACCAGAAATCCCTCCGACGTTTAACTAAATTTACAAAATTTTGCGCATTAATAAAAAGTCTTTTGAATGGCATTGAGAGTAGTGGACTGGATTGGTTATTAATCGGTGATCTGAACTGTAACATTCACTCTTCATCAGTGCGGACTGAGCTTCTGTTAGATTCCTTACCGAATAGTTACAAAATTTTGAAGAAAGATGCCTCCCATTCCTATATCCATAATAGTGGCTCACTTTCAGACATTGACCATTGTATCGTTTCTTCTGGTCTCATCTGTGGCGAAGTCCATGTTGATCAGGATGAGCGTGATTACGACCATCTCCCCCTATCCCTCACTGTTACCCTTAATGCTACTGCGGAGAAGAACCTTCGTCCCAATTCTAGAAAATGGATTTCTAAAAGAGAATGGAACAAAGCTGACTGGCCTCTTTATTTTTCTACGCTTGTTAGCCTTCTATCAACGATTAAAGTCCCTTTTAATCTGTTGTGTACAAGCGTTGGGTCCCCACAAGCCAGAATTCAGCGTAATATTTATTATAGCCACATTGTATCGTGCTTAAAGAGGTCTGAAGAAGTAGCTGTTCCCCTATGTCGCTTTAGAGCAAAAACAAGAAGTTCAATTTGGAAGAATGACCCAGAGCTCAAAACAATAAAAAATTGGGCTAAGTTGTGGCTAAAAATTTGGATAGCTTGCGGCCGCCCTTTAAGGGGTAATGTTTTCGATATTAAACAAAGAACAAAGCTTGATTTTAAACGCTATCTTTGAAAAATTAGATACAATATTGCTGAATTTCCTAAGTCTCCTAGCCAGTGGAAAAAAGTGATCAATGTCGCGAAGTTTGATAGATCGCCTACGGCTGACCGAATCCCTAATGTATCATGGATCAATCATTATAGTAACATTTTCGATACAGTGATATATGCGGTTCATTTTCGTTTTGCCAAGCTCTGTTCTAATCTGTTGCCTAACAAAATCATTCAAGGTCATGTACCTCCCGTTAGTGTTGACCGTGTCAAAAGAAGTGTAGAGAGAATTAAATCGAAATCTTATGATATAGACGGGATCAGTGCTTTTCACCTCAACACCGATTCGGAGGAATTAGTTTATCACTTGCAGTTACTTTTTCAGATGTGTTTATGCTCTTCTTTAGTCCCTGATTCTTTTTTAGTTGGTAACATTACGTCAATTTTGAAACGCGGTAAGGACCCAACTAGTTGCGCTTCGTATAGGCCTATTACGGTTGCTTGTACTTTAAGTAAAGTATTTGAATATGTTTTGCTCCCTGATCTCCTGTCTAATGTAATGTAGATTATATGTCTAATCAGTTTGGCTTTAAGCCGTATATAGGATGCCAACATGCTCATCGTGCTATAGTTTCGCTATTACTTGAAGCGCATAAAAATGGTTTTGAGGTTCATTTTTGTGCACTCGATGTTTCAAAAGCTTTTGATTCAATTTGTCATAGCCAACTTTGGTATTCTTTAATCCAACTTGGTGCAAATGTGTCTATTATATCAACTCTTCGTTTTTGGTATGCTAATTCATATGTTCGACTCAAGTCAGGTGACACCTACGTTGGTAATATCCCCATCCGTTCTGGTCTTAGGCAAGGAGGAGTCTTATCCCCTTATCTTTTTAATGCTTGTCTTTATTCTGTTTTGCCACGTATTAATCCATCATGTTTGTTAGGCCTAACTAATCTTTCGTACATTGCATATGCAGATGATTTACTTTTGATCAGCCGCACTAAATCTAGCCTAATTAAGTCGACCCAGCTTGTTTCTAAGTCTTTTGAGGAAATCGGCCTCAAACTTAATACTGAAAAATGTGAATATTTAGTTTTTAATGCTAAGCATCAAAGTAGTGATCTTGATTGTGGTTATTTTTCAGTTAAGCTCGTTTCTTCGATTCGGTGGCTTGGTATTAATATTTGTTCATCTTTATCGGCTTTTCGATCCTGTGGGCTAAATGATATTAAAAGTAAATTTAAAAAAGGGTACGCGAAAATTGTCCCGAACCGAGGCAGATTTTCACGAAAGGCTTTATCCAGACTTTATTCTACATATTGCGATCATTCTATATTGTTTCTTTCCGGTTTGCGCCCGTTGTTTAATAATCAAGATTTGCAGGGCATAAGAGTTATGTATTTTCGTTATTGTAAATATTTATTGTATCTGCCGCGTTCTTATAGAAATCAGAAGATTATCAGAAAGTTTTGTGCCACTGATATTATTTTCGTTTATAAAAAACTCTATGCTAGATTAGGTGCTGAGGCCTGTCAACGCTTGGGCCCTTACCACCCTTTGATTAGACTGTATTAATTGTATTGTTTGTGTTATTTCGTTTTTCTTTCTTTAATGTTTTTACTCCGCTTAATTTGTCAAAACAAGCGGGTAACAAATAAATTATTATTATTATTATATCCGCTCTTAAATCCAATCAAATCTTGTATTTCCAAATCTTGATGATATATTCAATTCGATAAAACTTCAAAGTCTCGGGGAGTGGTGCGGTTCTTGAAACAAACCAGTTATATCGCAAAAGAGAAAACCAAGAGGTATTGGTAAAAAACTAAAAAAAACTCGAAATTAGGGTTATGGATTAAATTGTCGTAGAACTGAAAGATGCAGACAGACTGTGGAATAAAAACTCAGAAGCTTGAGAAGAAGAAAATCACTATGAAATTTACAGGAGGTAGACAGTACAAACTAGACTTAGTCAAACGTTGGAACGGGACTTCAACTGGTGGTAAGGTGAGTGTCAATTAGCGATGGGCGAAAACTTTCGAAGCTGTTATAGATCTTAGTATGGCTACAGAATAAATTACATAAAAATACAGCCTCGAGAAAAAAAAACAACTATAAATAAAGTCTTTAAGAAAGAGTATTATTGATACAGGGATAGAAGGGGAGACACTGAGTTGACTATCAAGCTTTGATAGATAATTGAGAATCATCCTGTCACCTTAGACCTGAGCTCTGTACACTATACAGAGAAATCCAACTGTATTGATAGAAAATATTTACTGTCAGAACTAAATTATATAGACCATCATGGTCCCACATGTTTTACCAGATAATCACATTGAACTGATAATTACATTAAATTGATAAGTGCAATGTCCAATGGCATCATTAATTGGCAAAGTCAGGAAGTAAATTCAGAACTTTGGCTGGTTTAAAATGGAAAATTGGGCGAATTCCTTACCACCATTCATATGACCAATTTTGATAAACTTTTCCCTAAAGAACACAGCCAAGGCTACGGGAGAGCATGATATTAAATAGGAAATAGATTAATCCTAAATTTAGATTATGCAGACGACTTGAGAGTCTTTAATAAATATGCTAGAAACTTGTTTGAATTTTAGGAGGCTTGAGGGTTAATGGTGTAAGAATATATTTGAGCATTAATGTTAGTAAAATTAAGTTATGCAAATTAAGAAAAATAAAGAATGAAGGGATGAAGACAGTTAACACGAGAATCAGCCAAGGGCATAACTAAAACTATCTAGGTAGAACCATTTGTAAAATCTCTGAACTAAAAATAGGATTAAAAGTGGAAGTAAGTTTCCCGATCTAACCGTGTCTCAGGCAATAAGCTAGTTCAGTTCAATTTTCTAGGGCTGTAATGACTGAAGGTTCAGGTCAGAGACTGTAAAACAATTAGTTTTTTTTATTAAACAAACTTCATAGAACAGGCTGGGAAGAGCTCATAAAAAAATATGAAAGAAATAGGAGTCTAATGAGCAGGTTTGGAGACTGAGGGTGTGAGTATATTTGTGTGAAAGGGGAGCACATGGAGCTGAACTTGCCTCAAGTGATTTGGTACTAAAAATATATTGTCATTTCTATAAAATTCTATAAAATAATATTGTTTTTTCTAAACTAAAAATAGAGCTATTGTTTTTATCTGTCTTTGCCCTAAGTACCATTAGCTTTTCGTGTTATAAGACAAAACTTTAATTTTTGTATCAGTGCATAAAATGCTGTCACTTTAATACATAATTATCTTGTACGTTAAGGAAAAATTCAACTCTTCCCTGTGACTGCTTCAAGTTACTTTTCAAAAACATTAACAACACCAGGAGTTATATGTTTGTTATTTCAACGTAAATTACGCTAGCAACGAAAGCACTGACTAAAACTGAAGTCGGTGCCTTTATACCTGGGTTGGGTGTCTATGAGCTCACGTTTGGAGCAGCAACATACTGATTTTGCTATCCACGCAATTTACATATATTTAAGATTAAGCATACCGATTGCTATAATTTCGGTGCACAGGGTAGTTAGTGAATTAATGTAGATAACAAGATAGTGTGATCAGGACCGACAGGACCATTACTTACAAAACTTTTCTAAGACTACATGATCAATAATATAGACAGATAGAAGCGGAAACAAATTTTCTTTATGTAATACCTCCATCCAAGAGCCAGAAATATAACTCACAAATATGAAACATTAGCTTACGTACAAGGTTTTTGGGCTGCTTCCGCACAAGAAAAGTGCAGGAAAGCCTTTACCCAACCAAATGAAGAAATTGCCAGAAATGAAATCTACTTTGTTGGATTTCGCAGCGTACCGAAGCTAGTAAGCTGCTATGTTTCGATGGCTCTGGCTTAAAAAACTAACAAACTGATACCAGACCCTAGGCACTAGTTTGCTGCTGCACACCTGGTCACCAAAGACCAAATTTTAGTGAAGATATTACGATAGATGCACAAGAGCTCACCCTTTGTCTAAAAGACAACAGAAAGCTTCTAAGACTTGGATGGATCATCGGTAGTTTAATATTGGGAGATAGGGGTCAAAAACTATAAGCGCCACTTACCGTGTAGCGTATGGTGACTACCTTAAAACGTAAATTTCAAATAAAATCGTAAACCTTATAAGATTAATCTTCAATCGAAAAAGACTAAAGTTGAAATTTCTAGGCAAGTGAAAATAAACGAACATTTTTATTTCCAAGAACTATTTAAAGTCAAAATCCAGTAGTCATAAAGTGGACACGGTCGAGTTTTGGAATATTTTGTCAGATTATGTGGGCTACTTGATTTAAAGCTGTTAGACCTACTGAGGCTGAAGTTCTGCTTTCTTTAACTTGAATGAAAAAGTATATGAAAAGACAAACATACAGAACTTATGGGTAAAATATGGCGTCAAACATTTGATGGTGTTGTTGTTTTTGCTTGGTGGCCCTAGTGCCAGTGCCTACTCTTAAAGGTTTCCATTATTCTTTGATTTACCCAAAGAAAAACAAAACGCTGCATTCTTAAATTGCAGTTACAACCAATGAAACTTTTGCCTGTTCATAGAATAAAGGTTGCACTTTTCAATAGAGGAGAAATCTATGGCACACAGACTGATGACTTTAAATAGATGAAAAAGCTTACTATAACAAAAAAAGAGGTATGATATCTAATAACAGAACAAAACACATGGAGCCTGGAATTGGTCGAAAAATTGATAAAATGAAGAATGAAGATATGGTTTTCTCATGGAAATTATCCAAGAGAAACACTCATCTTCTTCCCTCAAGGAGAGAAAGCTGTTGCCTAGCAGAAATGGAGAGCTTTCTGAATGGTTTTGAGCTTTACTTATGCATAAAAAATTCAAAGGTTTATTTAAATTATTAATATGATGCTTTATATCAAAGCTTCATGGCTTAAACCGACCATTTCGCCAAAATAAACACAATTTTTTTCAGGCAATTTTTGCTAAATTTAGGCTAATACTTTGCCTAAAAATATTTTGTTAAGCAAAATACAGAATCAGACTACTTGAAACATGTTAAATGTTATGGTCAATCAAAAAGTTCATGGTAACAAACTGTAGTAAGGAGCAACCCGGCTCAATAGTAAACGAACTCTAACAACGGAATTTGATACCAATAGTTAAACCAAAAGAATCGTATTCTCATGCGGATTTTAAATATATAAGTTTAGTCTCGCCCATCAAAATTTATGAGCCTGAGAAAATTTGTCTTATTTTAGAAAATAGGGGGAAACACTCCCTAAAAGTCATAGAATCAACGAAAATCACACCATCAGATTCAGCGTATCAGAGAACCGAACTGCAGAAGTTTCAAGGTCACATATACAAAAATGGGGAATTTTGTTGTTTTTTTTTGCCAGAAGACAGATCACGGATGTGTGTTTATTTGTTTGTTTGTTTTTTCTCCCAGGGGTAATCGTATCGACCCAGTGGTCCTAGAATGTCGCGAGAGGGCTCATTCTAATGAAAATTAAAATTTCTAGTGCTCTTTTTAAGTGACTGAAAAATTGTAGGAGGCCTAGGCCCCCTCCCACGCTCATTTTTCTCCTTAAGTCACCGGATAAAAATTCTGAGATATTTTTTTTGTTGAACACAGTCGAAAACCTTATAGCTATGTTTTGGGGAACGACTTACTCCCTCACAATCCCCAGGGGAGGGGCTGCAAGTTACAAACTTTGACCAAGGTTTACATATAGTAATGATTATTGGGAAGTGTAAAGAGGTTTTCAGGTTTTTTTTTGGGGGGGTGTCGAGGGGAGGGGGTTAGGTGGAAGGACCTTTCCACGGAGGGATAGATCATGGGAGAAGAGAGATTCCGAGAAGGTGGCGCATGTTTTTCTAGCATTATTTAAATAACAATGACAAATAAATGTGAAAACGTTTATTCAACTGAAAGTAAGGAGCAGCATTAAAACTTAAAACGAACAGAAATTGTTATGAATATGAGGGGCTCACCTCCCCCTAATACCTCACTCTTTACGCTAAAGCGTTTTTAGTAATTTTAACTATTTAATCTACGGCCTTTGTGATTCAGGGGCCATTCTTAACCTCGCTCACTGTGGTATTATAAGACATGTTCACGATGAAGTCTCGCTCTCAACGACCTATGTTCGATGTTTAGGAATTGCATGAAAGCCGAATGAACTCGACAAACTGTCTCATATAAGCTTGTCTTTGAAAGTAAGGATGATTTACAAGTTGCAATAAACAGCCCTATAACTGGGCTATGAGCAATTTTGGATAGACACCTATCGGTATTTGTTGATGAGGTGGTTTCAGTGCCAAGAGTATGGTCACGCTGCTAAGGACTGTAAACACGTCATTCGCTGTTCCTATTGCAGTGGCAATCATGCGAACAATAAGGACAAACAATGCTGTACTGAAGTGTGCTCTCTGTAAGCAGTCTGTAAACAGAGAGACCATCCAAGCTACAGCTCCGTAGCTGGAAAGGCCCAATAAGAAGCCATGACCAACTCTGAGCTGAAAGCATCTTTGCGGAATCTGAATTGCAGTTTGGTCAATAAACTCCCACTGATTGCAAGCTTGATGTCTTGCAACGACGTTTTGTGCAAAGAAGAACATTTCATTTCAGCACCCAAGCTTTCCCTGTTAAAAGAGAAGGACAAAACTCACCCTTTCTTGGTGCCAGGCTCGAGCGGAGGAAGACTTTCTGGCGGACTGACGATACTAATCAGTTCTCACCTTTTGGCATCAATATTTGTCAAGAACGAGTGTTTCTTTGGCATAAAAGTTACAAATCTGGTAGAATATTGCTGCTACTTACCAACTGATTACAAGAACCTGGCTTCCGAAAAAAGTTCTCCTTTAGCTTTCTAAATATAAATAAGGCTTTCTAAATCTTTGCAGCAGTGTGCCTTGCTGAGGACGTGAACTGTGACTTCTCACTGCCAGAGGTCTCATATACTTCTCTCTGCTCCATCCAATCTGTATATTGTCCCAAATGAACATTCGTATACGTATATCTATAACTCAGGATCGACAAGTTCACTTGATTTCATGCTCTGCTCAAATGGCATGACTGTGAATGACTCAACCCATATTGACTGTAGCATATCCATATCGGATCATTTACCAATCTCCAACACTTTTGCTATTGATAGTTTTCTCTTTAAAAAAGATGAAAATAAATGGAAGTGGAATTTCCAATGTGACTGGAAGAAAATAAATACTGTTGAATATAAGGCAGAGCTTAATGCCATGATTAACGCAATCATTATCCCTTTCCAACTGCTGCAACAACCTCATAACTAAATTTCTGATTTTAAACTTTTTATTTCTGGTTTCACCTTTTCACTGTAACACATAATATTAATAAGAAACATTGATAAAGATAAAAAATGAAAAATGATCACTCTTACATTCTTTGTTATCCGGGTCTTGCCAATCCCATTCTCCATTCTCCACCATTTCTATAAATTTTGACTTTTTCTTAAAATAAATTGCTAAATCTGTTGCTAGGATTGCATGTTCTATCTTTGACATTGCTAGGCGATAATTTGAAGGAGATAAATTCTGTAAGAAATTTGAGAATTAGATTAGTTGCTGTGACATTAACTAGATTCTAAGATCATATTTCAATTTTTTAAGTAGTAATCGAAAACCCTGGAGCAACCTTTCAGAGAGATAATTATAAGCATATTGAATTTGAAATGATAGGTTTTAATTCTGATAGTAATAATTATTATAATATCTATTTTTTAATAATTCTTTTTATATGTACAGTTTTAATTCTGTTAGTTTTAATTCCCTTAATATTTATTTTTTAGTCTTATTTTTATTGGAATTCTTATTATAAGTATAGTTTTAATTCTAATAGTTCAAGGTTTTACTTTCCGATGCAAATTTCGGCCATTTCCTCAAAAACTTGTGTAGTTTTTTTGCATGGTTCCCATGGTCCGCTTAGCGAAGGATTTCTTAAAATAAATTGATCTATTTTAAGTTTTAGATTTTTCAAAGAACAGTTAAAGACATATTAAACATAAGATGAGTAGAATTAAAAACAAATAATAATTCAAGCTCAAACGACCAGAAATTACAATTAAAGAAGAAATTAAACCCAAAACGGATAAAATTACGTAAAAAATCATGGCAAGCAAAAAAACAGCAGACACTAACATAAATGAATAAATAAATCAGTTAATTATATAGCTATATTGAAGCTAGTTAAATCTCCCGATTCTTTACCTTTAGCCGGGAGTGGAATGCGTGGTTGAAGATGTGTCATATGCTAATTCCCGTGTCTATCCAGAAGATATTTCAGGTGCATATTTGGGCTGGGTTGACTCTGGCTGATCTTGCAGAGTCAGAGTGGCACCAGGTCTCGAACCCCTACTCTTGGAGACATAGTCTTTCAAGTCAAGCGTGTTACTCACTTGGCTAGTGCAGATCTATTTTATAGAGTTTTTCGCATTTTTTACGAAATTTTAGCTATTTTTTAAGGTTCTTTGGTTTTAATGTTTCAAAAATGACAAAATATATAGCTATTTTAATGTTTCAGAATAACAAAATGACTTTGTAATCATTCTTTAACTAATATTCAGCATATTCATCTACCTAATTAGATAGAGGGATAGATGGATTTATCTATCAATCTAATTAGGTAGATGAATATATGGAGTCCTAGCTAACGAATGATTACAAAGTTATTTTGTTATTTTGAACCATCAAATTATTAAACAGTAAATAATTAGTTAGGCTAGCACGCATATCACTTTTGATCTCTTTAATTTTTACGGAGGGAGGTAAACAGTTCAATTAAAAGCTGCTGCCTCTCATGGATCTATCTTAATAGCTCCATTTTGAAATGCCATATGCCACAAATGATGGTGCTTTGTGTGCCATTTTGGGGGTTGATTGACGCCAGTTGCAATTGTAATCGCTTTAACTAAAAACCCTTCAAGAAACGGAGGTTTATAATCCCCCCTCTATAATAATCCCCCTATCACTTGACTTCGTCAGTAAAAACTAGAAAAATGCCTTGAAATCAAAGCTACCTAATAGAAAAATGTCATGTATTCATTTTAACCATTTCAAAAATAGTGGTGAAATTTGTTTAGGTACAAAATACCAAAGATGCTTAAGATAAAATACCCCTGGAGCCCTTTACTTGCGCAACAAGGTTGCGCATTTGCAAGGCTGTAAATTCCCAAAAGAAGTATAATCTATATCTAATTCCGCATTTTAGAAAAAAAAATCATGCTGACTTCTTTGGTTTTATCGCTTAAGTTTTGTAAGGTTTACGTTGTTGATTTGAAAAAAAAAATTGGACGGAGCAAAAATTAATTTTGAAAAATTTCTTTGAGAAGTAGAGAGTAGCGAAAAAACATAAGAACGTTTTTCAAGAATTCTCGAAATATATTTGCAAAAACAACTCAAATAATTTGACTCGTGATATTTTACACTATCAGAATAATTTTAAAAAATAACTCTTCACCAAAAACCGACCTTAATTAAAGTTATTCGGACACTTATAATTTGACACTAAAAGTATTGATATTATTGCAGATGAAATACTTTTTAATAAAAAAATGTCCGTGTTCACTTCATTTGAGCTAGCCATGTTTAACAAAATCAGAAAGGCTTTATTGCTTTTCTTCTAAAAATACGTATAAAAGAACGAGTCCCTGGATGAGAAATAGGGTCTTTTGACTTTTTTTATTTATTGACAGCGGCATTCCTCTCAATTTAGCTGAGATTTTTCTGCAAAAATAAAACCAAAAAGAAATTAGTATTTGAAAACTAAAACAATACTTCTTTGAGATAATAACGCTAAGAGATTATGATATTCTGAACGACCAAGCCAATCTTTCAAGTAATTCCGTGACATTAGGTGCTACCAAAGTTACAGAGCAAGTTAAAAATAATAAGGCATAATTAAAACATTAAGGCATTTGAACGGTTGAAGTAATGTATGATATTCCTTAATAGAAACTGAAACATAAAATGAATTTGGAAACTTAGAAGAGAGGAAAGAGCCCCCAAAATAAAAAAAAATCTTCTGAAGATAATATCATTAAATTTGTCTTGAATAAAGGTTGAACCCTTTGCGTAAATCATAAAATGCCTTCAATCTTTTTCCAAGAAATTTGGTCGAGGAAGAGGGTTTATCCATCTCCTTTTCTTCTTTATTCAGGGTTTATAGTATCAAACATTCTATTCGTACAACTAGCTACACTATCAAGCCACCTGAGGCCAACAAAACTGCGCACGCCCTCTTCTACACAAATACATTCAGAGCTACCCTCTTTAGTCCCTTGTATGTAATTAAAATTTCTTATAATTCTTTTTATATAACCTCGTCTGACACGTTCAGAAACTACCTGCTTTTCGTTTATCTCTGATGACTGGAAAGCCACTTCTAGACTAAGATAATTGCCAAACTATGCTTGCTAAGCTGTTGTCAAACAGTTCGTGGTAACCAACTGTAGTAAGGAGCGACCCGCCTCAATAGTAACCAAAACTCTAAAAAACGGAATTTTGATACCAATAGCTACATCAAAAGAATCGCATTTTAATGCTGATTTTAAATATATAATTTTCACTGTTTTAGTGTTTACTGTACAGTTTTTTACTGTTTTAAAAATAGAGTTAAGAGAGAAAGAGTCAAACTTTAACGTAAAGAGCAGGGCGTTGATGAGGAAGCCACCCCTTTCACATACGAAGTAATTTCCGTTCGTTTTAAGTTTTAATGTTGCTCCTTACTTTCCGTTAAAAAAACTTTTTTTTTTATTTAATCATAAAAAGGAACAGGAGGGCAGTGCAGATCAGAAGGATCAAAACGTAATTGAATATACCCTACTAATTCTCCCTTAGGTGACAGTATAGCAAACGGTTTCCATCTATTATCTCAGAAGTGTGAAAATGTCAGAAGTTTCAAATTTAAAAGAGAGCCCAAAATCTGAAAATGATTTTTGTTGATGTTTTTATTATATTAACGTACGATTTAGACGAATGGACATTAAACTTTGGAAGTTTAAATAGTTCGCATGACCTTCAGGTTTTTACTTGAATTCAGACAAACACCCGAACTTTAAAATATTGTCAGTATCTTGGCTAAGAATCGTTGTACGTTAAAAAAAGTTAACCCAGCAAAGAAGGCGAGGATTAGCAACAAACACTGGATGAACGCACACAACTAGATACAGGAACAACAGAGTTGAGAAATTTTATAGCAAAGTATTAGAGATACACAGGACTGAAAACATTGGTCAATATGGCTAACACTGAAAGAAACGAGCAAAGAAATAAACATTGGATCAAGCACAGGACATTATGCAAACCAGTGACCTTTAATATATTGGCAGCATCTTGACTAAGAATCATTGCACATTGGTTAAAATGGTGGTGCTCCATTGTAGATGTAGAGTAAAGGGTTGCAAGGGGAGTCATTGCCTGAAAAAAAATCCAAACATTGAATGAAAAAAATCATTTTTAAATAAAATTTATAATTCAGGTAAATAATACAACGGCCACATTCCAGAGGCAACGCTCTATTATTATATGTAGTAAAGAAGCATAAGCCTTTGATATATTACTTAATATTCCTTTATTTTTTCCCCAGAGCCACTTCATAATATACTTTGGAGGGGCTCATTTGATTTAAAATTGAAAGTTATAGTGCATTTCGTTTGAGTTGAATTTGAATGGAAGGCAATCAGCCCCTTCCTTTGCCCTTCTTTTCTAACCACCCCTCGTAAGCTGCAAAGACAATCAATCAACATTTAGAGATAACCTTTGTTTTGTGATTAAAATAGTCGAAAGGTTCAACAAATATACCTTTGAGGATGACACAACCCCAAAGGCCGTTAATAATATAAATCAACGATCGTTTAATTATATGTTTTATAATATTAAAGGGGGTTTTTGCAACGTCTCATGAATGACTAAGGGTATTAAGTTGAAACTTTCAGATTCCATAAATTAAAAGCAATTCAGGCGAAAAAGTTGCGGTATTTACCCAAAAAACCATCAAAATTTAAGCTCACGTTATCCTAGGCAGCATTATCTAAGAATCAATCCAAAATGATTTAAATTGGCAGATTCAGTATAAAATAAATAAAACTTAAAAATCGACCAAGAATCTCGAAGGAAATATTCAAACAACAGTCCAAGAAATTAAATTTAGTAAATTTGATTTCTGAATAGCCCACATAAGCTATTGAGCACATCATAGCTAGATGTTAAACTACTATGACAAATATGTAGACAAAAACCTCACTTAAACTTGCTAGGGACAGTTATTACCTCAACAGGTTTTTGATTCTTGGTTCTATAAAATAGTTCAGCGAAGGATCAAAAAATGAAAACAATCTGTTATGGAAAATTTTGAAATGACTAGTTTCATATGCTTTTGCTTGCACTTTGATGTTTATTTCTTATTTTGATGTTTGTATTTTTCTTTATCAAAGGCAGATGCTTAGGAACTTTTATCAGGGGAAAAGGGTACCAAACAAAATAAGAAATCAAAAATAAAGGCAAAATACATGGAAATATAGAGAATTATGGAGACGCTTTTTAGACTACTGAATTTTGGAATAGACGGGAGATTTCAAGGTCGCTTAGTTATATACCAGCAGCAATCCTCCTATATATAGGGTAATCTCTATAGCGCTAAGATTTAACGTCGCTCTTTACTATTGTTCAAAAAATAAAAACAAGTTATTAGGTCGAAACAATAATGGCCAGTAGCGTAGGCCCTTGGCTATCCCAAAATAAAACTCTCTATACTCCAATCAAAACTGGGTTCTTTGGATGTTGTCAATGTACCTCTACTTCACTGGGGTAAGATTTCGGATCAATAGCAATATGGGACTAGACCCTTACCTTCACCCAGATGGAGATTAAACCTTTAGAATTTTTTAATATGGTTTCTTTTTACATGGTGACTAGAAAGTGCTGAATTTCTTGATATTAGCCATATTCTTGTTTGGTTTTAGAACCGACCTGGTTCAAAACTCCAATATGATCATTCTGAGATTCTTGCATAAAAAATGGCTAACATTAATTTTAGAGCTATATGAGCCATTAAAACCCCCACACAAGAAATTATAGCGAAGGCATCCATAGCAAAATATGCTGCTTCACCCTACGTAACCTGATTCGTCCTTTCTTTTCTTGCTTGTCCATCTTTATGTGGAAACTAGTATTGGTAAGCTATATTTGGCAAGTTCATCAAAGCTAATTTTCGTCCAAAATATTCATATCCCGTAGACAAAATATTTTTTAACATTCCCTGCTAGATCAGAGCCAATATCAAACTGGAACACTAAAGTAGTTTCACACCGCTTACTCAATTACTTTCACTACTGCTAACAACTCATTTTTCCACTAAGTCACCTAATATCCTGCAAATCACCCGATGAAGATAGGCTAGTTATAAACGGTTTAAGCTATTTCAGTGTTGCGAAATGGTTTGGGATGTTCATTGTTTAGTATGCACCCTCCTCCGTCCCTGTTGTTGGACGGGAAACTCTAACTGTTTAGCTTCAAAGTAACATCAAAATGAGCCTTTCAAGAGTCTACCTAACCAAAATCATTAGTACATATAGCTTCATGGGGTGAATTTGAGGAGTGGCTCCCCTGTCGAAAATTATAGCCTATTGAACAAAATCATTGTATTGAATTTTATGCTTTAGTAGTAAAATGATTTTTTGTTTTTTGTTTCAGAGGCTAAAGCTGGTAACATAAGAGGAACTGAGTCCCTAAGACCTAGCAACTACAAAGTGAATCCATGTTTTAATTTCACTTGATTAGAATACCTGTTATTAACGAGTTAGATTAGGGCCCTTTTTCTTAATTAGGTTGCCTTCTGCTTCTCAATGCCACCCTCTGTGTCCTAGAAACATATAGCTAAGCTTAACATAGTTTAGGAGTCCTGCATTTTATGTATCTTCTTAGCACATGCCCAAACACACTCCAAAACTTATATCAGTCGGGTCAACATTTATGCGTCATTTTTGCTTGTTTTTTTTTTTTTTTATCTCTGGGTGAGGTTTTTAACCCTGAAGGCACTTTGACGTGCCTGGTCTGAAATTAACTATTTTTGCTAAGGCATCATTTAAAAAAAATAAATTTTGTATCTGAAAAGCAGTGAAAAAATCTTAATGAGAACTTCACCATTAAATACAAACTTCTGCAAACCCTTAACTGGAGCTAGTTCCAGGACTAGGGAAATACAAAGTTCGGACCCTCAAATAAGATCAAAAAAATTACCTTTGTCTGAAACGCATTATTTGTTCCTCGATGATCTAAATCATGCGAAAGACAGGCTATTAATAATCCCAATATCTGAAACAAAAAGTAAGTAAATGAAAACAAAAATTAAAATCAAAAGGATTCAATTTTACTGTATCTGATAGTAAGATTTTGGGATAAAAATATCTAGGTCTTCTAAGTAATACGATAAAGATGGCAACACCACGCTTGATAACATTATTAGTTAATGAGAACATGTAGGTATTGAATTACTGAATTACTATATTTCTGAATTACTGAATTAAGTGTTGAATTATGGAGATTTGGCTTCCCCTCAAAAGGACTGTCTATTGTTCATATCTATATATATAAGGTGACGTCATGTTTCTGTGTCGACTGACGTCATGAAGTTAGTTGTCGTCATTTTTGCTATGACGGTGACGTCATTAAAGATATTTAAGACATATATGTTCACGTAGAAATCTATTAATGTTTAAGTTTACAATGACTGATGAACTTACAATGGCAAAAGCCGATGAAGATGCTCAAAGAGTCTAGGCCAAAAAACTTGCTGCTGATAGAGAAAGTCAGAAAAGAAAGCGTGCCGAGGAACTACCAGAGCAACGCGAAAGCAGACTTGCTGCTAAAAGAGAAAGTGAAAAAAGAAGGCGTGCCGAGGAATCACAAGAACAGCAAGAAATTAGGCTTGCTGCTGATAGAGAAAGTAAGAAAAGAAAGCGTGCCGAGGAATCACAAGAACAGCAAGAAATCAGGCTTGCTGCTGATAGAGAAAGTAAGAAAAGAAAGCGTGCCGAGGAATCAGAGCAACCTGAAAGTTATCGCCTGGCATTCAGGTACAGCCCAGTCGATGATTATAGCTTGAGTAGATGTGTTCAAATCGGGACAATGTCTAAAATTTGTCCCTATTGCAAGGCCTTGAAATTCAATGGTGAAAAAATGGGAATGTGTTGCGCCTCAGGAAAAGTTAAACTTCCTCTATTGGCTGCACCACCAGAGCCATTGAAGACTTTACTTACTGGAACTACGTCAGAATCTAAGCGTTTTTTGTCAAAAATCAGAAAATACAACTCATGTTTCCAAATGACGTCGTTTGGAGTCCAAATCGAAAATCCATTTATGTCTACTTTCAAAGTAAAAGGGCAAATTTATCATAGAGCAGGGTCCCTTCTACCATTCTCAGGCGAGAATCATAAATTTTTACAATTGTACTTCATCAGTGATAGAAATTCTGAATTGAATGCACGTTGCGAAATTTCTCCCAAGGTTGAAAGGACAATCGTTTCCCAATTGCAACATCTTTTCCACGAAAATAATAATTTAGTGCGTCTGTTCAAAACAGCCATCGATTTGATGCCTACTGATACGCATAAAATTGTTATTTCCGCTGACAAAACGCCTCCTGGCCAACATGTGCGTAGATACAATGCTCCAACTATCGACGAAGTGGCAATCGTTATGGTCGGTGATCAGTTTTTACCTCGAGATATTATTCTTCATAAGCGAAACGCTCAGTTGTTAAGAATTGCTGAAATTCATCGATGCTACGATGCCCTACAATATCCTATCATTTTTTGGGATGGAGCCGACGGCTATCACTCTAATATTAAATTGATGAATCCAGCCACTAACAAAGAAATGAATAAGAAATGCAGTGCAATGCATTATTATTCCTATAGACTAATGATTCGGCAGGATGAAGAAAATTATATTTTAAAATGCCGTGAATTGTTTCACCAATTTGTCGTTGATATGTATGCTAAAATTGAATCAGAACGTTTGCTATATATCCGCCTGAATCAGACCAAGCTCAACTATGATCAATACATTCATTTGCGAGATGCAGTTATAAATGACGGTAATACCACAAACGTTGTAAGATTAACAATTTTACCTTCGTCATATGCTGGCAGTCCCCGTCATATGCATGAATATGCTCAAGATGCTATTGCGTATGTTCGTCTCTATGGTCGTCCAGATTTATTTATTACAATTACATGTAATCAATCTTGGGACGAGATACTGCAGCTTTTACTTCAAGGCCAATCGGCAGTTCATAGGCATGACATTACGGCCCTTGTCTTCCGGCAAAAGTTGAAATCACTGATAAACTACATAGTAAAACTTGAAGTGTTTGGGTCAGTGCCATGCTGGATGTACTCAGTGGAGGCAAAAACGAGGTTTGCCACACGCACATATACTAATCTGGCTACATAAAAAAATTACTTCGAACGAAATTGATGATGTGATTTCCGCTGAAATACCTGATAAAAATGATATTATTGTAAAAAATATGATACATGGACCTTGCGGTGCACTGAACGAAAATTCACCTTGCATGGCCAAAGAAAGGTGCACAAAGCAATATCCTCGACTTTTAGTATCAAAGACAATTACTGGCAATGGTGGTTACCCACAATATAGAAGAAGATCTACTGAAGATGATGGTAAAACAGCAATAAAAGAAGCGTAACGGTACCACCATCGAAGTAGATAACCAGTGGGTTGTTCCATATTCCCCATTATTATCAAAAACATTTAATGCACACATAAACGTTGAATACTGTAACTCCGTAAAGGCAATCAAATACATATGTAAATACGTCAACAAAGGCAGTGAAATGGCAGTTTTTGGCTTGCAGCCCGAAATCAAAGATTTCGACGAAATCGTACAATATCAGGCTGGAAGATACATAAGCAGTAATGAAGCTGTTTGGCGAATTCTTTCATTTCCGATACATGAACGTAGTCCAGCTGTTGTTCACTTAGCGTTACATTTACAGAATGGTCAACGTGTTTATTTCACGGAAACCAACGTGCAACAAAGAGCCCTGAATCCACCGGATACAACATTAACAGCTTTTTTTTCGCTTTGCAAAAATGATTCTTTTGCAAAAAAACTGCTGTATACTGAAGTGCCTTCGTATTACACGTGGAATACTAAAAATAAAGTATTTGAACGTCGAAAACAGGGTAAGTCAGTCGACGGCCAACCTACCATCTTCAAAGATACCACGACAGGAAGACTCTACACCGTTCACCCCAATCAACATGAATGCTTCTTTCTACGCCTGCTTTTGGTGAATGTACCCGGTCCCACATCCTTTGAGTATTTGAGAACTGTAAACGGTACTATACATGACACTTACCGTAGTGCATGCCAAGCTCTGAATTTATTGGAGAATGACCAACACTGGGATAACTGCATCAATGACGCGTGCGAAACGTCAACCCCAAGTCAAATTCGTGCATTGTTTGGCATCATTTTAACAACTTGCTCTCCATCAGCTCCTACAGAGTTATGGGAAAAATATAAGTCAAAAATGTCCCAAGATATACTTCATCGAAAACAGTTAGAGACGTCAGATATGACTTTTGATTTTACAGCAGAAATTTATAACTGCACTTTAGTTATTATAGAAGATTTGTGCGTAAGTATGGCAAACAAACCTCTTCAGGATTTGGGAATGCCTTCACCTAACCGTATCGCTGCTGTTTCGACATGTGTAGAATTGGATCGTGAACAACGTTACAGTACGAGTGATCTATTGTCGTATGTACAAAATAACATTTCCAAGTTAACGTCGGAACAAAAAGACATTTATGATACGATAATGCATTGTGTCCATAACAACGTTGGAGAAATTTTCTTTTTGGATGCGCCAGGAGGCACTGGTAAAACGTTTGCGATAAAACTGATTCTGGCATCAATTCGATCAAAAAATGATATAGCGTTGGCAATTTCGTCGTCCGGAATAGCCGCAACATTGCTGCCTGGTGGAAGAACTGCTCATTTCGCTTTGAAATTGCCTCTGAATTTGCATTCTACAGAAACTCCCACGTGCAATATTTCCAAATCATCTGGGATGGGTAAAGCATTGCAGCAATGCAAACTTATTATTTGGGATGAGTGCACAATGGCACACAAAAAATTGCTCGAGGCTCTGGATCAATGCTTGAAAGATTTGAGAGGCAAGTCGAAACCCTTTGGCAGCACATTAATATTGCTTGCGGGAGATTTCAGGCAAACATTACCTATAATACCTAGATCAACTCCTGCAGACGAAATGAATGCTTGCCTGAAAAATTCTAATTTATGGGCACACGTAAAAATATTAGAATTAACTACAAATTTGCGTGTCCGATTGCAAAACGATGACTCTGATCAAACATTTTCAGATCAATTGCTGGCAGTTGGAAACGGAAAGCTCTCAGTAGACTCAATTTCAGGACGTATACAACTACCTGCTGATTTCTGTAATTTAGTGACGTCCAAAAATGAATTGATTGAAAAAGAATTTCCGAATATTCTAAAAAATTATAAAAATAATAAATGGCTAAGTGAAAGAGCGATTCTCGCACCCAAAAATATAGACGTCCACGAAATCAACAATATTGTTTTGACCAAGATTCGAGACCAGGCAGTCCTTTACAAGTCAGTCGACAAGTTTTGGAACCAAATGAAGCGGTTAATTATCCATCTGAATTTTTAAATTCCATAGATCTTTCAGGGTTTCCACCACACGTGCTACAACTAAAAATAGGCGTACCAATAATACTTTTAAGAAATATCAACCCACCAAAGCTTTGCAATGGCACGCGACTTGCCGTAAAAAAAAAACAATGGAAAACCTAATAGAGGCCACAATCTTGACAGGGCCTTTTGAGGGTGAGGCTGTTCTTATTCCTCGCATTCCCATGATTCCAACGGATCTGCCTTTTCAATTTAAAAGATTGCAATTCCCAATTCGATTAGCATTTGCAATCACCATTAACAAAGCTCAAGGTCAATCATTAGAAAAATGTGGCATAGATCTTAATACTGATTGTTTTTCCCATGGACAATTGTACGTTGCATGTTCGAGGGTCGGTAAACCTGACAATCTATTTATATGTAGCGACAATTTGACAGCGAAGAATGTTGTATATTCGCAAGTTTTACGTAGTTAATTTGTATTGTATCTATCTAACTATCTATCTATATAAAAACGAGTTGTGTGTATGCATGTGTGTTTGTTTGTAAAAAGAGCGTTTGCATATGACGTCATTATTAGTACATAAGGCTTTGTATATGCACAGACAATGGGAAAGCCAAGAATGTTGTATATTCGCAAGTTTTACGTAGTTTGAAACACATATATAAATCTCTCTATATTCACAGGTGGGACACAGGGACACAACTACAATGGCACGTAACTAATAATGCGCATAACGACTTACGCACGCGGGGGGGGGGCTTGGGGGGGCGCGAAGCGCCCTACCAACTAGGTGTTGGGGTGGCGCGAAGCGTCACCCCAACAGCTAGTGTAACAATAGAAATAACGAAAAGAGAATGACAATGACCATGAATAAGCCAGTTTTGGCTCTCTGATACAAAATATAAAAAGTAAGCAGTTAACAGAAAATTTCATTTAATTTATTAGAAAAGTAGCAAAAAATATGGACTAATAAAAAGCATCAAAATATAGCTGACATGCCATTTGGTAGCTGAGTGGATTAATTTCTGCTTGGCAATATTGGAACTAGGATTGATTCTAAGTGTCGCATGGCCTCAAATTGCATGTGGGTATTAGCATCTGCAATTCATCAAAATAATAAGCAGAACAAGAAAGAACATCGTGATGAAGCAGTATTTTCCCTTTTCAATTTTTAGTTCTTGTGAAAAAGTGACACCATATAAACTAGGGCCCAACCGATATGGATTTTGGAAGTCAATGCCTATATCGATATATCAGTAGCGTACCGATAAGATACCGATATAATTTACCGATAAATTCCCTTCCAGAAAAAATACCCTACCTAAAGCTTGAATCCTCTCATTCTCTACATGTATTTTTACTGTTTTAAAAAGTAGAGTTGAGAGAAAGTGTCAAACTTTAGCGTGAAGAGCGGGGCGTTGAGGAGAGAGCAGCCCCTTTCATGTACGAAATAATTTCTGTTCGTTTTAAAATTTAATGTCGCTTCTTACTTTCAGTTAAAAAAATTGTTTTTTTTTATTTAATTCACATACTAACGTGAAAACTTTACTTTATATTCATATGATATAATCTCTTACTAACAAATCCATGCTAGGCACATTGCAGTTCAGGGATGCAGCTAGAGTCTTAAGTTTGGATGAGGACAGGGCCAGTTAGAGAAGGTACGGGGCCCAATTGGAATGTTTTTGCAGGGTCCTCTCCATACATTAAACGTGAAAACATTACTTTACATCCATGTGATATAATATCTTGCTAGCAAATCCATGCTAGGCACACTGCATTCAGGGCTGCAGCTAAATTTTTAATCTTTTAGGAGGACAGGGCCAGTTCGACAAGGTACGGCGCCCCATTGGAGTGTTTTTTGCAGGGTCCTCTCCATACATTAAATTGTTAAATAAAATTCAAAAATGGTGCAAAATCACCTTTAGGGGTCTTTGATTGGTGCAACGTTAAATTGATTTTGGGATACATTTTTCAGCTATTTCCAAGTTGAAAATATTACGACTATTTACGGTTCAACTATCACTTACGCTGAAAGTAGCTAAAGCAAAATATAAGTTCTATATTTTGAAGAAAGTAGATAAAGTCTAAATTCTCTTAGCTAAAGTTTACTAAAGTTAACTAAAGAAAGCTAAAGTTTCTTATTTGTGTGTGGAACTCTTTAGACAGCGAATGAAGTTCAATTTGAAGTTCAATTGATTGAAGTTCAATTGAAGTTCAATTTGATTTGGAAATTGTTGCTGCGAGAATGGAATTTGATCAAACAGGCAGTTGCCCCCAACTTTGTTGGCTACTTCTCCTTGATAGAGGACTCCAAAGTGATACAGAGTTGAAGCATCCCAATGACACTTAGATAACACTTGCTTTATTTACCACGTCTTTATAACTTTTTAATGATTTTAACGCCACAGTTTGTTGGCATCGAAGATTTTGATGTTGTTGTTCTTCTAACATTATATTTTTCTTCTGCTCTTTTATTTTTAAGTCGTTCCGGTTCTCTCTGTCTTCTAGAAGCACAGTTTTTTGTTCTTCACCGTCATTTTTAACGCTTTCTAATATTCACTTTAGTGTTTCTGCTAACCGTATAGCTCTTGTTGCTTCACTTTCATTTTGCACTCGTTCTGATTCCTACTGTTGCTTGTAATTCTCGCTTCTTCTTATCTTCTAACTGCCCAATTCCTTGTTCTCGCTGTCGTATATCTTCTAACAGATTTCTGTGTTCTTCATTTTAATTTTGATTTGTTCTGATCCTCAGTTTCACATGTCGTATAACAGCATAAATTTTTGTTCTTACCTTTTGTTTTGAGTCGTTGTGTTTCTCACTGCTACTTTTCTTTTAACTGCATTTTTCACAAAAGCACAATATATAAACATAGTCCACAGCAATGAACCCAACTGGCTTGTCAAATAAAAATTAATACAATGAAAAAAATAAAAACATAAGTACACAAACATAAGCACATAAGTAAAAAGTAAGTAACATAAGTAAAATGAATAAAAATGAGTATAGGAATAAAATAATGTCAATAGAATGTCAGATAAAAATAAAACATCAAAACAGACACATTAACAAAAAAAAAAAAAAAAAAAAAAATGCCACATTAACATAATGCATTATAAATTTAATTTATTTATTATCTCAACAAACGCTGGTACAAAGCTCTTTCTGTAGCACTCAGTTATTGCATTAATTGGATTTAAAACTGGGATTTTTTGGGCTTTTGATCAAGGTAAACGGGGCTTTGGAGGGCAATAATGGGCTTGGAGTATACAGTGAAAGCGTGGGTTACAAAGCAGATTATTTCCGAAATTGGTACAAAGAGTAACACGTCAGGCTGCCAAGGTAGGGAGGTGGAATTCCTTGAGAGGGAAAATATAAGGTACTTTGCCCTGACCGTATATGATTCTCAGACCACTCTTCTGTATAATTTCTATACTGATCCAAGGACTGATCGGACTGATCCAAGGTAAGCTATCCGACTGATCCAAGGTAAGCCCAAAATGCCACACCGGGCAAGCATAATAAAGCTGTGGACGGATAAAAGATGTATAAGGGCGGAGTATGTGTGCTTTTGGACACGAAAATTTAGCAAATAGCTTAAGGAGAGACAGAGATGTACTAGCCTGTTTGACAATAGAGCAAATGTGGGCATCTCATTTCAAATCACTAGTCAGTGTTCTCCTATAGTGTCCACAATTTGCGACAATCTTAAGAGTAACCGAGCCTCAGCTTTTTACTAATATCTTGACAGCACGAGACCAGAGAGCATTCATAGAATCGCAAACAGTTATACCAAGCCAACGAAACGATTTAACACGAGGAATACTAAAACCACCACAGCATAGTTATTCTGAACAACTGAAAACAAGTACAGTTGAAAACAAGAAACTCGCACTTGTCAACATTTAGGTACAGGCCGTTATCGCGGAAAGCAGAAGTAACTGACTTTACCGAACGGGCAAGACCAGACTCAGTTTGACTAATCAGAAGAAGGTCATCCGCATAAGCCAGATATCAGATATCAGATGGTCCTAGTAGGCACGTAGTCAATATTTTTGATAAAACATCATCAAGACAAGCATTAAAAATATATGGAGAAAAACTCCTCCTTGTCTACCACCGCAACGAATACGGATATGACCAAAATAAGAATTTCTAATGACTTAAGCCGAAGGTAAGAATGCAAGTACCAAAAACGAAGCACGTGAATTACCGAGGGATTTACTCCTCTCTGGCATAACACTGTCCATACATGAGTATGACAAACACTATCAAATGCTTTAGACAAATCTAGGGTTGCAAGATGAAGTCCGCGACGAATGCGATGGGCATCTTTTAACAAAGAAGTCAAAGCACGGTGAGCATGCTGACAGCTAAGCCCAGATCTTAAACCAAATTGATTGTCATCATTTAGAGCAAGCTGAGTGATATAAGGTTGTAGGTGTTCAAAAAGCTTGCTAAGAGTAAAAGCTACCGTTATGGGTCTATAAGAACTGCAAGAAACCGGGTCTTTTCCTTTTTTTAGAAGTCACGTGACGCTACCGCATAAGAACGAATCTGGCACACACGTACTACTAAAACACATTTGAAAAAAAAAACAGTTGGAGATGAGATACCAGTTCAAAAGAATTAGGAACAAGATTCGAAACACTAATCCCATCAATATCCAGAGATTTTAATTTTAAACTCTTAATGCATTTAACAATAGCCGACTTCTCAACTGGAATCACATGTCTCAACGTGACGGAAAATTTTTTTCAAGCAAACCTGAGAAACGCTTATGCACTGCATAATTAACTTTAGAAAATATTTTTGAATAATGTTCGATCCAAGATGAACGAGGTATAATATCCCTAGAACTTGTACCCGGAAACTTATCAGAAGAATTTATCACTTTTCACCACTCACTATTACTTTTCGGAAAAGTTTCACCGGAGTAACGAACGGCACGAAGATGGCGCTTAAATTCGAGTTTCTTATTTTGTTTTAGATCGAACTCAATACCCCAAGAAGGTCGAACACAGGCAGACCAGATTCTTAACCAGAATTTTGCCTTATTCTTGAATTTTTTCAGCAAAGGATCACACTTCCAGATTGGGTTTTGGGTATTCCGCCTGACACAGATCAGCGGGACGGCCACATCTTCAGCATGCTTTACACATGAGATAATGTCACGATAATAGCGATTTACATCAGCACGAGCATTGTCAATAGTAGGGTACGCATTTTTTCAAAGAAGATGGAAAGGGACACGAACGGTGGACAGTAGAGCTCCAAGCGTATCAAGGTGAAGAGGCATGGTCACCCTAGACCAATCACGTTTTTCAAACCACTTATGCGACAGTGATGGTTGGACCGAGTATACGTCAGAAGTAACCGTAATATCGAAATGTAGCGGTAAATGATCATAATCTGTCTCATCTTCATCGACATGTACTGCTGAAGTTTATAATGAATGATAGCAGATACAGTGGTCCAAATTTGAGACAGAACCCACTACAGTGGATATATGTAAAACTAAGGTCTTTCGTTAGGACCTTAAATACTGAGGGTAGACAATGAAAAAGCGCATCCTTACGTGTCGAAGAAACAGTAATGTCACAGTTTAGGTCGCCTATAAGCTCCCACTTGTATCCCAGACGCTCAATACTAGATATGAGAGTCTTTAATTTGCCACAGGCACTTGCATAACTGGAGAAGGAAGAAACAGTTGATTAGAATCGCGTCTGCAAGCCGGATTGCAAGATAGTTTTGAGAAGATTGGTAGCAGCTAGGAGACAAATAGCTAGGCAAAGATCGCTTAATTATACAGGCAAGACCGCCAGAAGGTCTGCCTCAGGTACGGCGGACATTCATGGTGAAAACAGCATGTTGAGAACTTCGCCTTAGAAAGTTTATACTGCAACTTGGGAGCAGGTGTTCTTGTAAGAGAATAACATCATTATTAGCTAGTTTCTCATCAAGGCTTAACATTTTATCATTTTTCCCATTGGTGTTGAAATAGCACACTGAGACTTTATACTCATTCATGATTGCAAGCGAGAAGGTCACAAAACTTTAGAATTAGCAAGAGCCTTTAGTCTGGAGCAACAAAAACTGTAAGCAACACGATCTCCACTAAAATCTGCACACTTGGGGGTTTTACTGCAAGGTGAGTCACTGGAGTTCATATTGGGACCAGATCACCGTGAGCATTTGTAGCTTTGATCGGGACAGTTTGCAGCAAGGTGGTCAGGATATTGACATTTCCTGCAAAACCTAGGAATTCGCCGATATTCACACACTCGGAACAGTTCATAGTCTATTTTCAATCCTGATTTAAGGGCCGAGGAATGAAAAATTTCGTTTTCGAACGTAATTTTCACACAATTTGAGCTCACAATTTGAGATCTTGTGCAACAACTTTCATTATACCAAAAAACGTTTTCTCCGCCATTTTCTCTTCACAATCACAAAAAAAACGAGCAAGCAGATTTGCAAAAGTCAGCAGCGGCACCGCTATCTATCTTCACAATAAATTTATCATCAGAGGTGCACAGTATCAATGCACTCTTGGCCAGAAATACAGTCAATTCTTTCCTTCCGCTTGGATGTATTGTCGAGATCACGCAGTACATTCGTGATTATAACAGTGGCTTTGCTCGTATCACTGCAAGTAGCAATGATCGGGAGGCTGGGGAAAGTTGATCGTAAGTTGACATTTTTTCATTAACTTGTAAAAGAGTCCTCGGAAGCACTCTGATTTTGAAGAAGTTCTAACATGTCTTTCAAATGATTCAGAGCTGCGTTTGAACCCGTGCGCCTTGGATAGGGCTCAGTCAATTCTGGCAGTGAATCCCACTGGATTTTCTTCGATTTGGCAATATCACTTGACTAAAAAAAAATTCGACAGCAAATTTTAAGATCACTGTAGCTTTGACACATTTTTCATTATTATACTGCAGAAAGTTCCGAACCGGGGCATAAACAAAGCAGTCCGTATCCAAATGAGAGTCCATTTTCATGCAAAAAGTCCGTTAATCCAATTCCGAGTGAAACACATAAGCCAGGGCGAAACACGTCAACTACACGAAAGCTGAATGGTAGTTGGCTAAATTTCAGAACCTCGAAATACCAATAAGCAAGGGAAGCGTAGCCTCCTGCAATCTATTCCCCGCAATTTACAGAAAACCTCCCCGCTTGCTACAGAAAACCTCCCCTATTCTGCTCGCTTATTAGTAAAAATATTGCAAAAATAACTAACGAGTCTAAATAATTTGATAATTATTACCATAGGATTATCTCTCACTTATTGAAATGCTGAGTAATAATTTTACTCAAGTAATGAAAATTAATCCTTTGCCAGGTATTGCGAAATCTAACTAGCTTCACAGGGATTAAAACTCACTGAAAAAGCTTACTGGTTTGAAATTTATGATATCCAATTCTAGACAGATGTTTTCACCTTGAACTTCGAGTCAATATAATGTATATCCTTAATGTATATTTATATTTCTTTGGTCTTTATTTTCGTTAATCATTTATTGAGACATTTTTCAGGGCCTTTTGCCTTAGCTAGTTGGATTAGTCTTGTCACTTGTGATGGTTAGGCTGTTCATTATTACCCGTGCATTAACATTTCTCAGGTCTTTATCTTGATCTTGTCTCATTTAATGATCCAGTCCTCTTTTGTTCCGTTTGTCCTCAATTCGTGCTTATGTTAATTCACGTTTGTGTCCCCTAGATATCATGAAACTGCAGAAAATGCCTGTTGAAATTTACTTTAGTAAATACGGGCGCATGAATTCAATTTCTTGATTTACATTTTCTAAATTATTGTTCTATAAATTATAAAAAAACGGCTTTAAAATTTATTTTACTTGGGTCTATAGTTTCAATCAACATAATTACTAAACTATTTAGTCTATCCTAATTTATTGTTGATATCAAATATATATATTTTTGTATTGTTTTAGCCTTGAAAATGATCTCTCTCCAGGAGCCAAGCTTACTGAAATCGTTAGCAATATTTCACAAATTCTAAAACCAATTGTTCAGTTTGATGACAGTGCGGGGCCCGATTGGATCAAATCGTTCCAATCGCCCTTTGGACCTGGAGGAGGGATTAGAAGAATGTGTCGATAAAATCGTCTAGTATGCTGACAAATGCGGACACACAAGCCAAATTTTTCAGATAAATTTTCCAAGGTGTTGAAAGGCGGCAGCGACACCTTGTAACTCCCCCTACCCACCTTAGACACCACCTCTCTTCCTTAGCTGCGCCCCTGACTGGGTATCTTGATTTTAACCAATTGAATCTTGGATCTTTCACCCACGCAAGTGAACATTCATTAAAAAAATGTATGGTTTATTGTATTCTTTTTAGTTGTTTTGGTAGAGGATGTACAATCTTAACGTCACCACACATTTAGAACATTACTAAAATAGGTGTGTGTTGACAAGTATTGACAACAAATGTACTTTGATTTCATTTGACTCATCTGTGCTGTGTATTTAATTTGTTAGTTGTGTTTCTCGATTTTGATCGAAATGACGATCAAGAATTGTGTTTTAAAAATAGTTGAAGAGAGAAGAAGGGGAGGAGTTATGTTGGATTTGCGAATAGAAGCGGAGTAATAGTTTTAATTTGTTTGTTTGAACAGTTGTTCATGAAATAGTTGTGAATCCTCTCGCACGAGACACAAAAAAATAAAATTGGCCAAGAGTTTTTCTTTTTTGAGGATCAGAAAATAAATCCTCCCCCCCCCAAAATACAAAAATTTTATGTTTCTGTTCACGAATATTGTAAACAGTTTTTGAAAGACAATCTTTAAAGATTTATCTGCAATCTCTTTCAAGAGAAGTAATAGTCGTGAAAACAATAAGTTGCCAACACTAGTGGTATAATATCGTAACTGATGTTGCCATCAATCAATATTCAAAGTTAGCCAAGTTTACGAGATAGAGTTGATGTCAATTCAAAATCAACCAACACCGTGCCAAGAAAGAACATTATTTACAATATTCATTTACAAAACATTTATTATTAAGAAGATTCCAACGGATGATCGGGGCTTGTTGTTCTAAGATTTGTAAACTGATTTTTTCCCACTGCATTTAGGGATGTATCCAAATGCTTTGCTTGTTGTTATTGCTTTTTTGTTGTTTTTGTTTGGATTGCAATTATATTTATTTTTTGGTTTTGTTATCTTTATAACAAAAACAAAGCAAAAAAAAATACAGGCATACAAAACATACAAAAAAAATACAAAAAAACATACAAAAGAAGCGAAGCCTTGGAAATCAGATTACCTTTCACGTTTATGTGCAAATAAAAAATATATGTCTTCTTCTTCTTCTTCTTCTTCTTCGTTGGATTAGTATCGAGACGGTTTCGCATATTCTTATCAACGACACCAATTTCAAGTTTAGAGTAGATGCCCTGTTTGTTTTTTTTTACAGAATATAAAAGAATAAAATATTTTACCACAATTATGAATTAACGGATCTTTTATCCAATTAAATAAAAAAAGAGTTTTTAAACTGCAAGTAAGGAGCAACATTAAAACTTAAAACGAACAGAAATTATTCCGTATATATAAGGGGTTGACCCCTCCTCTACGCCTGGCTCTTTACGCTAAAGTTTGACTCTTTCTCTCATCTCTACTTTTTTAAACAATAAAAAACTATTTAGCTTAAGAGTCTTAAAGCAAAGAAAGTAACTTTTATAATCAACAAGAACATATTGACTATTACAATTATTATTGACTTTTATTGAACATATTGACTATTGAACTATTGAATTATGGTAATGCTGAATGCTAGAAAAGCAGTAGGTATGGCTAGCGGAGGATTGACAGATGCTGCTGCTGAAATGAAGCCGAGTGATGCATTAAAGATAAGTCTTTGAGGAGCCTCTGATCAGACAAAATATTGGCTTTGAGCCAGTATAAATATGGTTTACTTCAATAAAGATGGCTGGAGGCTAAACCGACTTAATTAAAAAAAATATATTTCTTCAGAAAGTGTAAGCTTTTGAGTTTGGAGAATTTTACCCTTCTAGATAAGCGTTGTTGCCTAGAAATTTGCAATTTTCCCAAAGTAGAAGCTATCAGCATACAAAAGGGCCAAATCAAATTAGTGTTGCCGAATTAAAAGAGCCAAAGAGCACTAATGACTGCTGGTCAATGGGACAAATTAATATAACCTGTGTCATTCTTAATTAATTAATTTCTAAAGTAAATTTTAATGTCAGGACCTGAGACCTTAAGGATTTTTCTTGTAATAAACGCCCTTCAAAATTTTGTATCTATTGATTTGAAAAGAAACTGATTACAAGACTAAACGTGACTTTTTAAAATATCGAAACAACCACCAGCTTGCTCGCCGTAGATTACGATAAAATAATGGCTGGTGAAATAGGAAGCTAGGCCTCGAACTGGCCTAAACTGGCCTAGGTGCTATTGATAATGTTGATTATTGTTGTTTTGTTGATCTTTAGTACATATAGAAGAGCAAAACGAGAAAGCTGTTTTACTTTTGCTCAAATGAAAAAAAAGAATCTGGCTAAAAATCAGTTTAGTCACCTAGATTTTTTTATGAGAAATTAACAACTATGTCTGTTTTATTTTAATATTTTAGCCTTTCACTAGTCTTGGTAATAAAAAGTAAAAACTTAGCAAATTGCAAAATAAAGGTTTACCTCGATGTCGTGCATAAATCGTTCCATTTTTCCAGTCTTGAGCAAAGCAAACATTGTTTGAGCTACGTTGAGAGCATGTCTCCAATTGTGATATTTCACAGGACGATAGTTTTTCTTTACACTTAAAACCCAGCAGCAAAGAACCTAATAAAAAAGATTAATTTTTTTTATTGGTAATATTCCTTAGCCATTGTACGATTTAGGTTTTCAAAAACAGCGGTGAAATAATCTCCTGGATATTAAGCAAAGATCATTATTCTAAGACGGAAAACGGAGATGATCTTTAACGATACTGTGTAATGACTTTAGACTTAGACCTACGGATAAATCAATATTTTGTAAAATGAAACCAGTCCATACTTTGCATTTTTGTGATTACGAACATTCTAAGATTCTGGGGCATTGGATTTATCTTATTTAGCATAGTGTTTCTAGAGTAGAAATAAATTAATGCTAAAATTTTGTAGTTGTTACTCTTGGTAGTAGGAAAATAGCCCCGGATGCTAAAAAAAATATAATAGTACCTGCAGTTACCCAATGAATCAAAAATCAAGGAGGCACACTCGTGCCTCTTTAAAGAGGCGAACCACGACAATGTTAAGCGATCTTCGGTTCCAGTGATCGCAGAGGGATAGGGAGGGATGTATTTCGTAGCCCGAGCTCCAACTAAGAAACCTGCCGAATTTCATCCCCCTCCGACTTTTCCTTCATGGGGAAAATCTGGCCGAAAGTTTCAACCCAACAACCCCAGCCCCCCTTTAACGTTGTCCGGCTGAAATTCACAAGTTAAGGTCCCCTAGGGCCCAGGACCTTATCTGCGAAATTTCAGCTCGATCTGACAATTCCTTCCCTGTTTTCCAGAAACCACGCATAGCCACTTAATGTTCATATTCTTTTTTTCTGCCACATCTACAGGTCACAGCCGACATCGAATCTGGGTGTACGAAGACTCATTCGACGCGGAATTCTCCGAGTAATTTTGCTTGAAAGCTTCGTCGGAAAATCTTAACCCCCCGATTTTCTAGCTTAGAAAAACTCCATTTCCCTATAAGAGCCCATGTTAAGTTTTTTGTTGTTAAAAGTTACGAATTTCAACATCAAGTACATCAAAATGATCAGATCGACATGGTGAGACTGACTGCAAGCTTCAAAAAATTCTGTCTTAAACCGTAAAATTTTTATTTGAGAAAAATGACAGAAACTCTTTTTTTGTTTTTCTGCCACGCCTACAGGTTACAGCCGACATCGGATCTGGGTGTACGAAGACTCATTCGACGCGAAATTCTCCGAGTAATTTTCCTGGAAAGTTTCGTCGGAAAATATTAAACCCCCGATTTTCTAGCTTAGAAAAACCAATTTCCCCTTTGAAGGTAAAATTTTCTCTTGTAATAACATCACTTGTTTGAAAAATTCTTACAGTAACAGCGGCTTGTCGAAGCGGAAGCGTGCTGGGCCCATAACCCAGAGGTTGGTGGATCGAAACCGCTAGCTGCTAACTTTTTAAAATTTGTAAAATTAGGTAATTTTGTCAGTTTGAATTTATTGATACAGAAAGGGAGAAAATAAACATGGAAACATGTGATCAGAATTACATACTGGAATGTTCACAAGAATTTGTACTGAAGCGGGGGTAAGGCTTGATGGAAGCAAGTTAAAAGAACCATTTAAATTGATTTCCTAATTGAAGCTGTTGGTGAAATTTTCTATTGTAATAAATTGTTTGATAACAAGCATTACAGCAGCTTGGCGCAGCGGAAGCGCGCTGGGCCCATAAACCGGAGGCGGGTGGGTAAAAACCACTAGCTGCTAAATTTTTAATTAAGCTGCTAAACTATTAAAATTATCAAAATTAGATAATTTTGTCAGTTCGAATTTATTGATACAGAAAGCGAGAAAATAAACATGGAAAATTACTATTAAATTACATCCACCATGGATTGTAGAAAAACGTACAGAAATAATATGAAAAAAACTTCGTTTTCTTAAAGAGTTAAAGAGGCTGCGTCCCAAAGTCGAACCTTAAAACGTACAGGAATTAGGAGAGGCAGTAGGGGGGCTGCCACCCCCCAAACCCCCTGCTTTTAAAGTCTCTTTTGTACAGGTTTTTTGTTGTGGGGGGCTGCCACCCCCCTAGCCCCCCACTCTTGCCTTCGGAAAGGCCCTCTTTTAATTAACAAAAAATTAAAATGAATGAATAATGGAATAACTTCAAAAAATGTTAAACACAAGAGGACAGGAGAACCATTGCGCCGAAACTAGTAATTAGTAACAATGAAGTCCCCCCACAAAAAAAAACCTGTACAAAAGAGTCTTTAAAAGCGGGGGGTTTGGGGGGCGGCAGCCTCCCGACTGCCTCTCCTAATTCCTCTACGTTTGAAGGTTCGACTTTAGGACGCAGCCTCTTTAACTCTTTAAGAAAACGAAGTTTTTTTCATATTATTTTGTCATAAAAGAAACAGAAAAGTGGAAATATTTCTCCCTGTCAACAATGAAGACGTATCCAAAGTGTTTCTTAATTTACTTTACGTTCAAATCTAATAAGTGGATTATAAGAGGTGCCACCAATTAAATATACCATCTTACGTCTTTTGACTAATAATATATTTGACAACCTGCAAAAAAGAAAACACACTGGTCGGAATGATTTTGGTTTGCACTCTAATTTAAAACCGTTAGATTTATAGAAATTTTAGTAAGAGTACTTTCGTGATTATTTATGAAATTAGGAACAACTCAGGCGATATTCGAGTGTTATCTTCTATTAATTATAAAAACTTTTTCCACAAAGTAAGTTTTTCAAAGAAAGTAAAGAGCTCCATTAAGTCAAGAATGAGCAGAAATAAAGTCAAATAATCTTCCAAGCGTAAAACTACGATAAATCACTATCAATAAATAAATAAAACTAAGAAAGAACAGAAACTAAAATAAATAACCAAGTCAAACTCAAAACGAGCAAAAATTAATACGAGTAGGACGGATAACTCCCATGTCTTCTCAAGACCAGAACATAATTTTCGGTTTACTGAAAAAAAAGCAACTCATATTATGGATTTCTATAGAAAAAACGGAAAAGACATAAAATATTATTTTTTCCATGAAAAAGATTATATCAATAAAAACGAACAGAAATTAATTAGAAAAAACTTTTCCATAAAATAAGTTTTCCAAAGAAAATTAAAGAGCTCCATTAAGTCAAGAATGAGCAGAAATAAAGTCAAATAATCTTCCAAGCGTAAAACTACCACAAATCACTATCAATAAATAAATAAAACTAAAAAAGAACAGAAATTAAAATAAATAACCAAGTCAAACTCAAAACGAGCAAAAATTAACACGAGTTGGACGGATAATTCACATGTCTTCTCAAGGCCAGGACATAATATTCGCTTAGGAAAAAAAAAAAAAGAAGCAAGTCATACTATGGATTTCTATAGAAAAAACGAAAAAGATACAAAATTTTTTTTTCATGAAAAAGAATATGTCAATAAAAAACGAACAGAAATTAATTAAAAAAAAACTTTATACACAAAACAAGTTTTTTAAAGAAAAGTAAAGAGCTCCATTAAGCCAAGGATGAAAAAATAAAACTTAAAATAATTCCCAAAAGGTTACCTATTTTCTTTCAGAACCTGGATACGCTAAAGTCTTTTTTTTTATTAGAATTGTAAGAGCAGGAGAAGTAGTAATAGTATCCCCAAAAGTTTCCACTTAACACTCCCTGTCGTTCTCGATATATTGCTGGAGTGTCGTATTGGCAACCATAAACACAGTGCCTTTTGATTTATTTTAAAGCATCATTTAGTTTTAAACCATAATGGGCCAAGTGCATAATTTTGGGGGGTTGATATACCTTATATCTCTAAAGCCACAGTTACTGGACCATTCTACTATGCTGTCTCAAAATATTAACTGTACGTGTTTGGGATATGAATGAGTTTGAGAGAAGGGCTGCTTGCCCTATAGTCTATTTTTACTCTTAAGAAGAGCACCAGAACTTTTAATTTTGGATCGTATTAGCTCCTTGAATGTTTCACTTATATACCTATATCTTTTTAAAAGTCCAAATACTCATAGTCTGGTTTGATCTAGTTCAGCATCTGGCTAAATATCAAACAGTTCGTGGTAACGAACTGTAGTAAGGAGCGACCCGGCTCAATAGTAGCAGAAACTCTAAAAAATGGAATTTTGATACCAATAGTTACATCAAAAGAATTGCATTTTAATGCTGATTTTAAATATGTAAGTTTTCATCAATATCAGTTATACCCATCGAAAGTTACGAGCCTGAGAAAATTTGCCTCGTTTTAGTAAATAGGGGCAAACACCACCTAAAATTCATACAATCTTATTGAAAATCACACCATCAGATTCAGTGTATCAGAGAACCTTATTGTAGAAGCTTCAAGCTTCTACCTACAAAAATGTGGAATTTCGCATTTTTATTGCCAGAAGACAGATCACGGATGCGTGTTTATTTATTTTTTTTTGTTTGTTTTGTTTGTGTTTTTTTCCCAGGGGTGATCGTATTGACTGATTGGTCCTATAACATCGCAATAGGGCTCATTCTAACGGAAATTAGAAGTTCTAGTGCCCTTTTTAAGTGACCAAAAAAATTGGAGGGCCCCCTCCCACACTCATTTTTTCCCAAAAGTCACCGGATCGAAATTCTGAGATAGCCATTTTATTTACCATAGTCGAAAAACCTAATAACTATGTCTTTAGGGACAACTTACTCCCCCGCAGTCCCCGTGGGAGGGGCTGCAAGTTACAAACTTTGACCTGTATTTACATATAGTAATGGTTACTCGTAAGTGTACAGACGTTTTCAGGGGGATCTTTTTGGTTTAGGGGGAGATTTGAGGGGGGTACTTGGGAGGATATTTCCATGGAGGAAATTTTCATGGGGGAGGAGAATTTCAATGAAGGGGTCGCGGGATTTTCTAGCATTATTTGAAATAACAATGAAAAAATAAATATGAAAAGTTTTTTCTACTAAAAGTAAGGAGCAGCGTTAAAACTTAAAACGAACAAAAATTATTACGCATACGAGGGGTTTACCTCCTCGTTATACCTCACTCTTTACGCTAAAGTATTTTTAGTAACTTCAACTATTTATTCTACGACCTTTGTGATTCAGAGTGTGATTTAAGTTCTAAAGCTTAAAGCTCAAAGTCACTATAGCTTAAATGGGATTTTTAAGCTTTAGTGTAAAGAGCGAGGTATCGAAGAGGGTTGAACCCCCTCATATACGCAATAAAAACATACGAATATAGAAGTTCGTTACGTAAGTTAATTCGTAAGTTACGTATAATTTTTACCAATGAAAACCTTCGTAAAAAATTAAAAGTGCTACTTGCCTTTTTAAGTAATCAAAAAATTGGAGGGGAACTTGGCCTCCTCCTTCAGTCCTTTTTTCTCAAAGTCTTCCGATAATTGCAATTAATTAATGTGCAAATTTTGTTTTAATTATTTATGTGCGGAGAGCCAAGATTCAAAACATGCATTAATTCAAAAACGTCCAGAAAGTAAATAGAAAAAAACAAGTTTTTTTTAAATGAAAATAAGGAGAAACAATAAAACTTAAAACGAACAGAAATTACTCCGTATATGACAAGGGCTTTTCCTCCTCAACGCCCCGCTCTTTACGCTAAAGTTTCTTGCTGTTTTAAAAAGTACAGTTAAGAGAAAGAGTCAAACTTTAGCGTAAAGAGCGAGGCGTTGAGGAGGAAAAGCCCCTGTAATATATGTAGTAATTTCTGCTCGTTTTAAGTTTTAACGTTGCTCCTTACTTTCATTTTAAAAAAAACTTGTTTTTTTTCTTTTTAATTCCTTAAAAGTTCACCTTAATACCTTTAGCTGGCAAAGTAACAATAGTTGTAGCAGTATTAATAGCAGTATGCACATAGCACCTTTGGTTTCTTCCTCTTCAGCAAAGGCTGAAAGTTTCAGCTTATTACATACCATCAACCGTTCCTGAAGCATTTCTGATATGTTTGCTTAACATCCTGTGTCGACATAGAGTGTTTCGAACTAGTCCCATGCAGTTTCTATGCACCCCAAATGTTTCACCTTAATATCCTTAGTTTGTAGTAGCCTAAGGTTTAGTGGCAGTAGTAGTAAAATAAGTAGTAAAAATAATAACAGTAACAGCAGTATGAGCAAAAGCAGTAGTGTTAGGATGCGAATATTTTCTTTTGGTTAGTTCTTAACACCTTAAACCGTTTCTCAGATATTTCTATTGTACCCTTTTGACAACCTGCATACAGAAGGCGTGTTCTGATTCAGTTCATCTTCCCCCTCAAAATTTCTTTAAAATTTCACCTTCAAACCCTAGACATAGTTGCAATAGTAGTCACATTAGTAGTAATGATATTAATAGTAGTAGTATTGAATTGCGGTAGGACTACTAGTAGCAGTAGTATTAAACTAATGCTTTTTGTCAGACCTGGAAGTCTCAACTTAATCAATTAGCCATTGCTATGACATCGCTAATATGTCCTTTTGATTACCTGTATGTTCATTTACTTCTTGAAATTGTTATCTCAAGTAGTAGTTGTAGTAGCAGTAGCAGTAGTAGTAGTTGCAGTAAATATTGCAGTAGGAGTAGTATTAGTGGTAGTATGCACGTAATGCCTTTTGGCGAGATGATCTTCCCCTTTAAGTATTCTCTGAAAGTTCTAACTTAATTCCCTAATCAATTCTTAATTTACGCTCTTTTGACAATGATCATGCACATAGCGTCTTTTGATTCAGTTCAAATTTCTCCTTAATGCTGTAAATGGAGTAGTGTGGTAGTAATAGTGGTGGTAGCTGTAGTAGTACTGGTAGTATGCAAATATTGCCTTTTTGATCATCTTCATTTTTATTTCCTGAATTTTCCAAATTAATATACCCACTTATTCTTGTGTCGCACCCTTTCGACAATCTTTATTCACATAACATGTTCTTCTTTAGTTCAACACTCCTCTCAACATTCTCTAAATACCCCTCGTCTCCTTGTATGAATTGCCTAATTTGACATCCCTAAAGACAAAATTACTGGACCTTTCAGAAAAACTTCCAACTTACGGTTAGACGACCGCCCCTTCACACGACTACTCCTTCCATAAGAAACCTTATATACCTCAGAGGCGTAACTTACAACCTTTACCCCCAGACTCTGGGGGATTCTGTCCACCTCAAAGGCCTTATTATATGAACTTTGGACTATTTTTGAACACATCGCTATCTCAAAATTTTTATCAGATGCATTTATGGAAAAAATTACACAGGAGGGGGGGCAGATGCCCCTGATTGCTTTGACTCTTAAAAAGGGAGCTAGAACTTATGATTTTGCAATCCAAAGAGCCCCTTCGGAGTTTGAACGTCCACTATTATATGCCCTCGGGGCATAACTTACAACCCTTGCGCTGAGAGTTGTGAGGGGGAGGGGAGGTGTCATCTTCAAAGACATAATTTCCAGACCTTTCAATACGCTAAACAAAATGGCTATCTCAAAATTTTGATCAGATGTTTTTTGGGAATTGATGGGCGTGGGGGGGGGGGACTTGTTGCACTCCGATCACTTTTGACTTTTAAATAAGGCCCTTTCAATTTCCAATCGAATGAGCCTTTTTTCAAGTTTCTACAACAGCAGATGGCCGTCTCCAAGTTTCTATGAGATTCATTTAAGGAAAATAGGAGGAGTGGGGTGAGGGTATCCATCCTCAGATCCTCTTGAATCTTAAAAATGATGCTAGAACTTCTGATAACAAATCCAATCCATAACAAAAGAGCCCAGTTTCTACGACCACACTTTCTATGGAAAATTTTATATGCGCCCAGGGAATAACTTACAACCCTTGCTCTGAGGGCCGTGGTGGAGGGGGGTTTTCATCCTCAAAGGCACAATTTACAGACCTTTCAACTACAATGAACAAAATGATTAACTCGAAGTTTTGACTGGACGTGTTTGAGAAAATAGTGGGTTTGGAAGGGGGGTTAGTTGCCCTCTAGTCACTTTCGACTATTAAAAGGGTACTATCCCCTTCAATTTACAGCCGTATGAGTATTTAGAAGTTTATACGACAAAAAAATGGCCATCTCAAAATTTATATCAGATGCATTTTGGGAAAATTTGGGTTTGGGAAGGTATCCACTCTTTGATCAGTCTGATTCTTAAATAAGGCACTAGAAGTTATGATTGCCGATCCAATGAGCCTCCTTCAAAGTTTATACGATCACCCTTTCTATATAAACCTTAAATGCACCCAGGGCATAACTTACAACCACTACCCTGAGACTGTGGGGGGGGGGGGGTGGTCATCCTCAAAGACATAATTTGCTGACCTTTTAACTATATCGAACAAAATAGCTACCCCAAGATTTTGATTGGATGTGTTTGGGGAAATGGTGGATGTAGGGGGGAGTAACTGCCCTTCAATCACTTTCGTCTATTAAAAACGGCACTAGCTTTTTCAATTTACAATGGAATTAGCCCTTTTCAAAGTTTCTACTACAACCCCTTTGATACGAATTGCCCTGATCTAAAACAAAACAAAAAAAAAGACTGGATTTTATTTCACCCTATTGCAGAAAAGTAAGCTACGCACGCTCTTCTTCCATCCCAATCCATTCAAAGCCTCTCTCTTCACACCCTCCCAGGATGTTCCTTTAAATATTTGCTTAAAACTTCCTCTCACCCCAACAGAGGACGATCTGCTCTTTTTTTAGCCCTAGACTGTTGGTCAAAAAGAACAATCTTTGGCTATCTGTCATCCTTCAACCACAGAATTTGCTCTAGTTATTTCAATTATTTTCTTATTATAGCCCTAGAAAGCAGGGTTGAACCATACTTTTCGTACACCCTACTGTTTGACTTACGGTCAATCAGTCGGGTACCCAAATAATTGATCGAGTATCAAAATAAATCAGCTGGTAGGTATTCAAAGGAGCGTTTTTGTGTTAAGATTTACTTTTACAAAGACTTTAGAAAATTTTGCTCTCATTACGAGGCTTTTTATTTACTTTTATACACATTTAGTTTGCTTTCACTTTATACAATTACAATTTGCTCCCCCTAGATTTTGGAAAAATAGAATGAATTTTAGAAAGAATAGATTTTTGAATTTAGAAAGAATTAGGTAGTATAGAGAGATCGATGTTACCACCCAGATCATTCGCACACTTAGCACCAGCGATATTGGTGATTTCTGTTTCATTCGACTTTCCATTGTGTCAACAAAGCGATGAAAATGACTTTTACGGCATTTTTATTGAACAAACTGAAAAAAATAATAAAACTACTCCCCCTAGATGCTGGAAAAATAGAATGAATTTTAGAAAGAATAGATCTTAGAATTTAGAAAGAATTAGAAATAATAGAGACATCGATGTTACCACCCAAATTATCCGCAGCTCAAAGTAGCAGCGATATCGGTAATATCTGTTTCATTTCGACATTGGATTGTGTCAACTAACTGTAGCGTTGAAAATGACTTTTATTGAACAAACTGAAAAAATAACAAAACTTCTCCCCCTAGATTTGGAAAAATAGAATGAATTTTAGAAAGAATAGATTTTAGAATTTAGAAAGAATAGAGACATTGATGTTACCATTAGTTTCACGCAATTTCGCTTTGTTGTTATGCTCGACATTATTTTAAATTACATGCCGTATTTACTTGTTTTTTACTTTACCTCCCTATGAACGTAGATCTTGTCTAGTGTGCTGTGGAAAATAGCATACGTCTGTCAAGGCTTACCTTAACGGGCTTATTGACCAATGGGCACTAGGTTATACTCATAAATTGAAAACAAAAAAGAGATTGGGAAGGTTAGAAAAAATTGTACCTTCAGCGATCGAAAATGGAAAGTTGGGATTAGAAATTACTAGCAATAGAAATAGGATAATTTCTGGCAAGTTCAATTGAAAAAGAAAATTTCAAAAAATTTCAATAATCGGTGTGATTAATATGCAATATTGCGGAATTGAAACTGAAATTTCTCTAATTGGTATTTTTCTGTTTCAAGAATCATTTAGAGCCAAAAGCCACGCTGCGCAAAGCAGGCCTGAATTTTGTTGTGAAAATCTTTGCAGATTAAGTAGGTAAGTTGACTTTGAACTGATAGCCTCAATTGTGACAGAATTCTGCTTTTATTATCGTCTACTAGAATTTAACATATCCATAAAAGAACGAGCGTGCTGAATTTTAGGATTAAATATGATAGATTCAATAAAAAACATTTCATAAATTATATATTTATAGATTAAACATTTAATTCTATATTATCAAATTATGTATACAAATTGTGCATATTGTTATGAATTATATATAAATTCTGTATTTATTTAATAAAATATTTTAGTGTTTAATTTACAACTTCCAATTATTAGTTGGCATTGTTTAAACTCCTTCTCAACGCTAGGGAATCTCCTATAAGTTTCCCATACTTTTCGGAAAACCGCTGAGAACTTACGAGGTCATAGAAATAATTGGAGATTCCGTCCAACAAGTCATCGAAAAAAGAAAGTTTCGAGAGAAGGGGTCTCAAAATTAAGTAACTGAATATAAAAGTTTTGTTTTAATTGTTACTTTGTTAGACGTCACACTAATATCTTCACATTATGTTGATTCTATGAGGTCAGATCATACAAATTTGAGGAATTGCCAAAATTAGTGTTTCGGTATCTGGTGTGGGGGGGGGGAAGGTAAATTTGTCTTTTTTTCAACTCTTCAATGACAATGCCAAAAACGAAATTTTCCAATAAAAAACACCCATATAAAGCTGTTTTTCAAAATTTAGTTGGGGGGGGGGGGGCAAATAAATCCTCCCGCCCCAATTGCTACCACTGAACTGATGTTTAATAGCATTCCAGTAGAAGTGGAGATAAATAAGGAAAACAAACGCAAGGAAAGTGCTTCATCATCATTATGAAAAGAAAAAGAAATTTTTTGATCCCATAGGAAGTGCTATAACTTGCCAGAATATTATAAAATATTTAAAACTCAATTCATGAATCCGTTAAAAAATATTGAGTTTGAGTTATGCTTATAAAAATTCTTTTAAAAATATCCAGAAACTGACAAAACAGTTTAATCTACTGCATTACTTATTACCAAAACTTCATGATTATCATTCAGATATAGTAAAAGCACTCATATTCGATAAGCAACATGGTACAAAAGTTAGAACAAAAATTCGTCCTTAATATAGCTGAATGATTTTGACTGATCAATGCAAAAGTACTACCAAAACTTTTCCATTTCCTACGGTTTTTCATAATAAAGTTTTGTTTTTCTGGAAGTTGGAGAGTTAATTGGAAAAAAACTTAAGAAAGTTTCTTCAATTCAAAAGGTCAAAACTTCAAAATTGTTTTATAAAAATTATTAGGTGATGATGATAAGAATTACGATGGTTTTGTACATAAAACACGCAATTCTGTCTCAAGCCCTTTTGTGAATAACAGTCATACGTTTATGTCGGTGAATATCGCCTCAAAATGATCTTTCATTTTAGATGATAATGCAATTAAGCACAATTATGCTAATAACATCCAAGTCCAGCATCATTCTCTTTGCTGATAATCATCTCAGTACTGAAGCAATAACCCTGTTCTTTAGTACTAAGATCTTATATCTTTCTGCATAGATTACCGTTCTTCAGTTAATCATTGTCTAAGATTTTACAACTCACTGATGTTACTAAAAAGTGCAAACAGTGCCATTTTTCTGTCACATAGAACAATGATGAGAGAACTTCGATCATATACATATCATTTTTCTTAGACCACTGATCAGAGCAGAATGATGAAAGAGGTTTGCAAGAGAATGGTATAAGAAATAAGATCTTAGTCCTAAGATTTCCTTAAAAGCTTTCTTTGTCGAAATATATAAGATCTTAGCACAATGACCAGCAAAAGAAGGGCCTTAATGTCTAGTATCAGGTTCCGAACTGTTATTGGTTCAAAAGGAGAGGAGGGTGCAATTTATTATAAGGGTATTAACCCTACCCGTAACAAGACTAATAAGGAAGAGGGGGCCCTGGTGTTTCTTAATCGTCTTAAGATATAGGTTGAGACAAAAGAGCTTCTGCTCTTTGCAACTTTTGTATTTCTTTTGATTTATGATATGGAGATTCCTTAAAGCAACTGTTTCGCCAATTAAAATATACTTAAGGAACATTATTTAACATACATAACTTTAAGGAACATACTTATAACTTTAAGGAACATACTTAAGAAACACAACATACTTATGTAAACAGACACATTGCACGAAATTGCACGAAGTCCGTTTCGTCGCAAAAAAAAAACGTTTTAGAAAGACAAGACATGGTTAAAAGTCATTCAGATTAATTACCTAAGTTACTAATTGGTTTTTTAATTAACTAATCAATGTAAGTTGCTAGACTAAAGTCTGTCAAACGGTGTTACGTTACTCGGAGATATCGTTCTTTTACAGGTATTTTATCAATCTGCTGTCGTATCTAAGAGAAATGAGATGTTTTCCTAATAGAAGAAAATTGTTCTAATTGAAGAAAATCGTCGGAAACAAGGTGACTTTTCTAAAATATCAACAAGGTACGAAGGACAAAAACATAACAGATAGACTGTGATATGGCTAATTGAATCAAAGAAAGAATGAAGCTGTAGCAATTGTGCAGCTAAATTTAAAGGATATCGTTATGTATTTGAATGGTGGAGAAAGGGAACATTAATGCAACATTTGACGAAAAAGGAAATGTTAGGTGGGTAGCTTTAGTTGGATTGGAATCTATATATATAAAAATAAGTCGTCTGTCTGTGTGTCTCCCAGGTGACGTCATGTTTCTGTGTCGACTGACGTCATGAAGTTAGTTGTCGTCATTTTTGCTATGTCGGTGACGTCATTAAAGATATTTAAGACATATATGTTCACGTAGAAATCTATTAATGTTTAAGTTAAAAATGACTGATGAACTTACAATGGCAAAAGCCGATGAAGATGCTCAAAGAGTCTATGCCAAAAAACTTGCTGCTGATAGAGAAAGTCAGAAAACAAAGCGTGCCGAGGAATCAAAAGAACAGCAAGGAAACAGGCTTGAGGCTGATAGAGAAAGAAAGAACAGAAAGCGTGCCGAGGAACTACCAGAGCAACGCGAAAGCAGACTTGCTGCTAAAAGAGAAAGTGAAAAAAGAAGGCGTGCCGAGGAATCACAAAAACAGCAAGAAATCAGGCTTGCTGCTGATAGAGAAAGTAAGAAAAGAAAGCATGCCGAGGAATCACAAGAACAGCAAGAAATCAGGCTTGCTGCTGATAGAGAAAGTAAGAAAAGAAAGCGTGCCGAGGAATCAGAGCAACCTGAAAGTTATCGCCTGGCATTCAGGTACAGCCCAGTCGATGATTATAGCTTGAGTAGATGTGTTCAAATCGGGACAATGTCTAAAATTTGTCCCTATTGCAAGGCCTTGAAATTCAATGGTGAAACAATGGAAATGTGTTGCGCCTCAGGAAAAGTTAAACTTCCTCTATTGGCTGCACCACCAGAGCCATTGAAAACTTTCCTTACTGGAACTACGTCAGAATCTAAGCGTTTTTTGTCACAAATCAGAAAATACAACTCATGTTTCGAAATGACGTCGTTTGGAGCCCAAATCGAAAATCCAGATCAATTTCTGTCTACTTTCAAAGTAAAAGGGCAAATTTATCATAGAGCAGGGTCCCTTCTACCATTCTCTGGCAAGAATCATAAATTTTTACAATTGTACTTCATCAGTGATAGAAATTCTGAATTGAATGCACGTTGCGAAATTTCTCCCAACGTTGAAAGGACAATCGTTTCCCAATTGCAACATCTTTTCCACGAAGTGCGTCTGTTCAAAACAGCCATCGATTTGATGCCTACTGATACGCATAAAACTGTTATTTTCGCTGACAAAACGCCTTCTGGCCAACATATGCGTAGATACAATGCTCCAACTATCGACGAAGTGGCAATCGTTATGGTCGGTGATCAGTTTTTACCTCGAGATATTATTCTTCATAAGCGAAACGCTCAGTTGTTAGGAATTGCTGAAACTCATCGATGCTACGATGCCCTACAATATCCTATCATTTTTTGGGATGGAGCCGACGGCTATCACTTTAATATTAAATTGATGAATCCAGCCACTAACAAAGAAATGAATAAGAAATGCAGTGCAATGCATTATTATTCCTATAGACTAATGATTCGGCAGGATGAAGAAAATTATATTTTAAAATGCCGTGAATTGTTTCACCAATTTGTCGTTGATATGTATGCTAAAATTGAATCAGAACGTTTGCTATATATCCGCCTGGATCAGACCAAGCTCCGCTCTGAACAATACATTCATTTGCGAGATGCAGTTATAAATGACGGTAATTCTTATTCCTCGCATTCCCATGATTCCAACGGATCTGCCTTTTCAATTTAAAAGATTGCAATTCCCAATTCGATTAGCATTTGCAATCACCATTAACAAAGCTCAAGGTCAATCATTAGAAAAATGTGGTATAGATCTTAATACTGATTGTTTTCCCATGGACAATTGTACGTTGCATGTTCGAGGGTCGGTAAACCTGACAATCTATTTATATGCAGCGACAATTTGACAGCGAAGAATGTTGTATATTCGCAAGTTTTACGCAGTTAATTTGTATTGTATCTATCTATCTATCTATCTATATAAAACGAGTTGTGTGTATGCATGTTTGTTTGTTTGTAAAAAGAGCGTTTGCATATGACATCATTATTAGTACATACGGCTTTGTATATGCACAGACAATGGGAAAGCCAAGAATGTTGTATATTCGCAATTTTTACGTAGTTTAACTCCTGCAGACGAAATGAATGCTTGCCTGAAAAATTCTAATTTATGAGCACACGTAAAAATATTAAAATTAACTACAAATATGCGTGTCCGATTGCAAAACGATGACTCTGGTCAAACATTTTCAGATCAATTGCTGGCAATTGGAAACGGAAAGCTCCCAGTAGTGGGAAAGCCAAGAATGTTGTATATTCGCAATTTTTACGTAGTTTGAAACACATATATAAATCAATGTATATTCACAGGTGGGACACAGGGACACAACTACAACGGCGTGTAACTAATATGGCGCGTAACGACTTACGCGCGCGGGGGGGCTTGGGGGGGGGGCGCGAAGCGCCCCACCAACTAGGTGTCGGGGTGGCGCGAAGCGCCACCCCAACAGCTAGTAGTTTATAATAAAGCAAGGCTTAATAGGATGACAAAATATGGATGACAAATAATACTAGGATGGCAAAATATGGATGACAAATAATAATAGGATGGCAAAATATGGATGACAAATAATAATAGGATGACAAAATATGGATGATAAATAATAATAGGATGACAAAGTACGGATGACAAATAATAATAGGATGACAAAATATGGATGACAAATAATAATAGGATGACAAAATATGGGACAAAAACAGACCCGGAATTTGGTCGTTTCCTCGTAAGAAAAACTAAAGCGTAAGAATAATGAATAAGTTTGTAGATATTGGGAGAAAAATGTACACTTTGATTACCTAACTCCTCACCTTTTTATAAACAATTTCTACGGGTGCCTTTGGAATGCTCTAGGGTACGAAAAAGGAATCCCAAGAGTCAATTCAGTTTTCTTTGGGTAGGGTATGAAAATTTCAAGATTTGACCAGAAGACAATGACTCAAACTTTAGTTCTTAAAGGTATGACGGACAAAGTAGATGTAGCATTATGCATTCTTACACCAGTCCAAGAAAACTAACTATGACACCAATCTAAACCTCAAGCTTTTCAATGAAACAATCAAGCAACTTATTAATAACTCATCATGACAGCATTTTATGACACATCATGACAACAACAGGCTTGTGACTGTTGTTGTCAAGCAGAAACATGTAGAACAATAAACATGAATATAGATAAATATGGCAAAATTCATTGAAACACCTAAGGCCATGGATGAGTCGAATCTGTAATAATAATAATAATAATTATAATAATAATAATAAAAAAAAAAAATCTTTGTGAGTTGTTGAAGTAGGGTTGGTCAGGTCGTACATTCTACGTGTTAATTAAATTTTTTCCAAAACCTAAGCTTTCCACAAAAAAGTAAAGAGCCACTTTTAGACGAGTAGAACCGAAGCAGGATTTAATAATTCAAACTTAAAGCAAACACATATAATTATTAATGAATAAGTAAGAAACAAAAAAAAAAATTACAATGAATACTCAAGTATAACTTAAAACTAACAGATCACTGACAGACTGTCAGTGTTCACAGTCATTACAGTCATACAGTCATTCTTTACAGTCATACAGTCATTACTATCATTGACACTAATGACTAAAACAAACGAAAGAAAAATCCTTGAAAAATGATGTTTTCAGATATGAACAAAGCTATAAGTTAATAATAGAAAAACTTACATCATAAGGTATTTGAAATTTATTAATTAAGTCAAAATCCATAAACATCCGTATAGTTGCATAGCAAGTTTCTTCATCTGAGTATTGAAAGTCATTGAAAGCGTAACTGTAATACAAATATTCTAAATGTCTAATTGAAAATATATCCAAGCGACATAATTTTAACGTACAGACTTTTATGCAAGAAAACTCAAAAGGGTCCTTCAAATAATCTCAATTTATGCTTTTGGAAGTTTGTTCTTCACCTTTGATGGTCTGTACGTTTGAGGAATACTGTGGATATACGAATATGTTGGAACATTGGGTCACTTTCCTCCCCCTAGACTTTTTACCATTCTCCCTCCGCCTTGGTCATTAAAAAAATACTTTTTTCCATTGAAAAATATCTTCTGTAAAATTTTTATTGAAAAAAAAAATGACTACCTAAACTCAAATTTTAAAACATAAATTTAATCCTCCCCCCTATAAATTTTCAAAAGTTGACGCCATTTTCTCTATTTTCTCATTTTCCTTTATTTCTTTACTGCTCTGACCAAAAATCAAAAAAAAAACTGCTATTCAATGTGTATCTTGTTCTTAATTAAATATTAAATAAACCAAAAAGTTTTTTTCAACCGAAAGTAGGGAGCAACAAAAACTCAAACTGGACAGAAATTATTAGGTATATGAGGGGGTTACTCTTCCTCAACACCTCACTCTTTACGAAAAGTTTCTTAGTCATATTAAAAAAAAAGCTTCTTATTGTTCAAATTAAAAGATCATAGTGTTTCAGGAGTCTCTCTTAAAGAATTGGGACATAATTGAAACTTTTGCGTAAAAAGCGAGGTGTTGAGGAACAATATGCCCCCTCTTTTATGTAATAACTTCTGTTCGTTCTAAGTTTCAATGTTGCTCCCTGCTTTCTGCAGAAATACCTTCTTTTTTTATTTAATTTCTGATCATTTTTAAAATACTGCCAGGAGAGCTGGCTACACCTCTATGGGAAAATCCATCCTCCCCCCGATTTATTCTCTAGAAAATTCAACCGTGGTGAAAATTTACCCCGGAGAATTACCCTTAACATCTCCTCACGCACAATTGAGTTGGCAAAGAGAAAGCAAAACATAAGACACATTTCGTATAGGGATTCTTGCGAATCCTCCATTGTAAAATTTTCCATGGAAAATTCACTTCCTGGAAACTTCCCTCTCCATGGAAAATTATCCCCGCGGAGAATCCCACTAGGCGGAAATTCATCCCCCCCACCCGAAAATTTATGCAATCTTCCCGATAACAAATACTATACGTAAATAGGGAGCAAACTTTATAACTTAAAGACATTTTCGCAGGGGCTGTGAGGCGTCATGATGTCTCTGAAGACATAGTTATTCAATCTATCAACTATGCTGAACAAAACGACTATCTCAAAATTTTGATTGGACGACTTTGAGAAAAAGGGGCATGGGATGGGGCCTATCTGCCCTCCAATTTTCTTGGTCACTTAAAAACGGCACTAGAACTTTTGATTTTCGTTTGAATAAATCCTCTTCCGAAATTCTAGGACCACTGGGTGGATATGATCACTCCTTGGGAAAAAAAAATTAACACACATCCGTAAACTTTCTTCTGAAAAAAAAAATATAAAATTCCTCATTTTTGTAGATAGGAGCTTGAAACCTATACAGTAGGGTTATCTGATATGCTGAATCTGATGATGGGATTTTCTTTAAGATTCTGTGATTTTTAGGGGGTGTTTCTGCCTTTTTTCAAAAATAAGACAAATTTTCTCAGGCTCATAACCTTTGATGGTTATATCTAAACTGAATGAAACCCATACATCTGAAATCAGCATAAAAATCAAATTCTTTTGATATATTTATTGGGATCAAAATATGTTTTCAGAGTTTCGGTTATTATTGAGCCGGGTTGCTCCTTACTAAGGAAAAAAATTTCAAATTCTGATCAAAATGTGTTTTCAGAGTTTCGGTTACTATTAAGCCGGGTCGCTCCTAACTAAGGAAAATATTCCAGGTCGCTCCTTACTAAGGAGCGACCTGGACTAGTTTCTATAATTTTTTTTTGAAATAAACGCAAAATTAATTTTACATGTAGTTTTTGTAGCAAATTACAAAAAGTTGACATTTTAACATACAAATAAAGAATATTTTTGTTGCGGGGATACTTATAAAAATAATGAGAAATAAAGACAAAAAATTTTCTACTTTTCAGAAAAGGCCATTGGTTTTGTTGTATATAATAAACATCATATGTAGAAATGATCTCGCTACAGAGAAATATAAGTACAGAAAATCTTTTTTTACTGGAATAGCTGGTAGCTAGCGGGAGTAAGTCAAAAATAAAAAGTAAAGAACAGCTGATAAAATTCTTGTCCACCAGATTGGGTAAAAGCAAACAAAAGAGATAAGAAAACACCACGTGATTAATTGACAAATAAAATCAGATTGAATTGGATGTTTCTATGCATGTTTGATAAGATCAAAAAAGTATGAAAGCAATGTAAGCTTTTTGATAAGTTTTTGGTAACAAACTGTAAATAAGGAGTTGCTCTGGGCAATAGTAGCCGACAGTCCAAAAAAAGGGATTTTGATGTCAATTAATATACTAAAACAATTTGCTTTTTATGCTGATTCCAAAGATACAAAATTCTTTAAATTTATTGCTACCCACCAAAAGGTGCGATCCTGAGAAAATGTGTCTGTTTTTCGAAAAAAGGGAAGGGGGAACAGCCCCAAAACGTTAAGGAATGTTGGGTGGGCTCATTCAAAGAGAAATTCAAAGTATTATTGGCCTTTGGAAGTGATCAAAAAGATTGAAGGACAACTATTCCCTCCCCACGCCCCTTTTTCCAAAAAGACATTCGGCAAAATTCTGAGATAGTCAATTTGTTCAGTATAGTTGAAAAATCCAGTAACTCTGCTTCTAGAGATAAAATAATCCCCACCCCCCACAAGCCCCAAGGAAATGGCTCTAAGTTAGGACATTTGCTCATTGTTTACATATAGCATCTGTTATTGAAAAATACACGGACATTTTTCAAGTTCTTCAGGGGGGAATCTTCCATTGGCTGAATTTCCCATGGGATAATTTTCCGTGTAAGGAACCTTCCATTGGTGGGGGCATTTTTGGGGGGAAATGTTCCTTTGGGGAGGGGCAGATTTCTGGGCATTATTTGCAAAATGATCAAAATTTAAATAAAAAACAATTTTTTTTCAATTGAAGCAAGAAGCAACATTCAAACTTAAAAATAACAGAAAACATTTCGTATATAGGGGGGTCTGCCCCTTCCTTAATCCCCCACTATTTATGCTAAATTTTAAATCTTTGTACCAATACTTTAAGAACGACTCCTGAAACCGAAGAGAAGTTCAAATGGAAAAAGAAGTTTTTTTAAGATACCATAAAACTTTAGTGGAACGAATGAAGATTTAGGGGGGGCAACACCCGTCACTGATGTTTTTTTAATTTAATTATTAGAAGAAACGGGATAATAACTAATTGGGCAAGGTAAAGTGGGGAACTAGAAAAGAGAGCAAACAAGCTCAACGTTTTCAAACTAAATAATGAAATTAGCATATATATTTTTTCACGTAAATCATTATTACAAACTAAGATTGGTCAGAGTATCAAAAATTCTAGTAAAGTGAATAATAACTACTTAAATATAACAAATTATTTCAAGAAATCAAAAACTAAGAAAACTAAAATATTTTATAATTATAAAAGGGAAGTTACAATAGACATACATAGCTGAATTATACAAAATTTCATTGCAATCAATTAATGATTAAATTAAAATTATATATACACACACACAACACACACACACACACACACACACACACACACACACACACACACACACACACACACACACACACACACACACACACACAAACACAAACACACACAAACACACACAAACACAAACACAAACACAAACACAAACACAAACACAAAAACAAACACAAACACAAACACAAACACAAACACACACACACACACACACACACACACACACACACATAATTCAAGTTGAGGTTTTCCACCGTGAGCTGTAAAAAAAAAAAAAAAAAAAATATAGCAGGGAAAAGCAAACATTCAGAAATAATCTATGTTTTATGGTTCACCAAAGTGAAAAATCGTAAATTAAAATTTAGATTAGAATATAAATTATATTTCACCAGCGATCTTATTGGGGTTTTTCGATGGTTTTCAGGGTTTCTCTAGTGTTTTTCAGTTTTTGCTAATATGATTGAGGATGGGCTGTTTGCTCTTTTCTTATTTACTTCACATGAAATAAGTTCAATTCTACTATCCTAACTTTTTATTTTTTGCCATTAAAACTTATTATAGGGAATATTCTTATGAATTTAAAGTCAAGAATCAATAAGAGGATCCAAAAAACGAATCAAAACTGATCGATTGGCATCACTGACATGAATGGGAGGGGGGTGAGTCGTTTTTGGCATTTTCACTATAAAAATGTTACAGCCATAAATTTTGGGAGATATATTACCCCCTAACCAATTCTACTGATGGGCACCTATGAGGCTCAAGCGTAACTGTTACCTGTTTATTTCGAAATACTTTCCAGAAGGAATGTGAGCTTTCTTCAGCTTTTTCACGTCATCATCTGCCGCCATAGCGTGAAAAGATAAAAGTTCAAGTGCCACCTTTTGCTTCGCCATCAGCTTGCCTAGTAATCAAACATTAAAAGTTTAATATGTTTAGTGATATACTGAAAATTTGTGCAAACTAAAATTTTATTTCCAAAATTGTATGAAAATTAAAGTAACTAATTCGAGGTTGGGGGCACATGGTGATTGCATCACATTATTTTGAGCCACTCCTTTTCTGTTGGTATTTTCATTTAAAAAAGCTAAATTACCTGCTCCCCTAGAGTTTGAAAGCATCGTTTTGTCTTCAATAAACAAGAAATGTAAAATGAAATAACATTCCTTCTACAATTTCCTGAGTTTGTAACTCCGATTATAATACACTTTCTAGACTAGCTTAGGACCTGTAAGATTATTTCGAAGCCAAGTTTAGACTTATTTGCTCAGGATATACAAGGAAATTTGAAAGAAACCGACAACTGCCTTCCCTCTGGTTCTTGGTTTAACAGGAATCAACGATCCTGATAGGGAGGATTGGAAGGATAATATGAAGGATGATAGGGAGCATTGAAGCGGAATGATTTAACTTCAGTACGTTGCGATCATCACTCCGCTTCGGGATAATAGAGGAAGTGCTGAGGACACTGGTGTGATGAAAACCTAAACGTGCCAATCCACCACAGTCAACAATACAGTAAAACAATCCTGTAAAACCATTATAAATTGTTGTACGTATAGTTAAGGAAACGAATCGTACACATGTTACGATAAAATAACATTGATGAAGGATTATGATACACTCTAGCTGCTGAAGGTGGTCGCAGAGGGTTTCTAAGTCTGAGCTGTGTGATCGATGTCCTTAAAAATTGATGGACCATTTGTCACAGAGGCATATAGTTAATGCAGTTCTTTGATTTTCAAGAAACGTGATGTTTATGCATGATGATGCTTAAATTTCGACCAGAGGAATTGAGCATCTGAATCCTTTAGCCAGGTACTAGACGGATACGCAAATTAAGATACTTTAGTGGATATCAGGCCATGTATTCATGTATCAAATGAAATGTCTAGGGATAATTCTAGGTACCAAACATACAGACCGAATGATTGGATGTGTATCAAGCAATAAGCAGTATAAAAGATGTGTCTCTGTTTGACTTTCTAGGTCCATGGCTTAAAAACAGTAAGATGATAGCTTCACATTTTACAGATGAATGATGATAGATTGCTGAAAATCATGTTTGGACATACATCTGGACCAAAATAAAAATAAGGATTTCATTAAACACAGATTGAAGAGGTAATAAGACAGGCCTTAAAGCAATTTCATGGGGGAGGGATAAGAGTTAAGATTTGAACCAATTAGGGTGTTGGAGGAGCGTTCGCAGTTGTGTTGGTCTCAAGTTGTTTGTTGTTATGACGCGTTGTTAGCAATTGCACATTAGTGCTTAAATTAAGTCGACCAGCGGATAGTTTTTGGTGGTAATTTCATCTTTTAAGTACCTCTTGGTCGATATAAACTGCTAGAATCACTTTTGTAAAATAAAGGGGTATTAGCAAGATAATCATTTTTGTCCCTTTTACAGTGAGAGCCATATTATGTTATATATTATGTGTAATAGTTATTTTACAGTGATAGTTATATATAGTAGCGATCGTGACTTTTGACTGAGTAACAATTCGTTTCCTGGTGCGCGTCTATTATTTAAGGTTATCAATTTTAAGTGAATCCGATATTGAATCTCACTGATAATGTTTATTTGGATACTAATTTACCTGTTCAAGTAAGAATACTAATGGTATATTACTAAGAGACAATTATCGGTTTACCTATTTAAGCAAGGATACTAATTGTGTATCGCTAGAGCTAATTTATTGTTATATCGGTTACTATTAATAAGCTTTATACTTTTATTGTGAATTGAATTTTACGGAATTTATGAATTATTAACAATGGGACGGAAAAAATATCGAGGGTTGATGAGAATATTGATGGGAATTAAAAAACTTAATTTAACGTATCTGGTTGAAGTTCAGGTTGATTTGAGATTGAAGTTCAGGTTCAATCTCAAATACATCATTGGTAACTTTAGATGATAGCATTTAACTGTGATTGGGCTTGTAAGTGAAAACGGAAAAAATTCGGCTCACTTGAAAATAAACTTAAGTCTCTCGATGATCGAGTGACTAAGTTAGAGAATATTCAAAGTGATTTTCAGCAATCGTTGTCAAATAATGATACCCACCTGGGTTCTCTTGAAAATGAAAAAGATGCATTAAAGAGCCAAATAAAAGTTCTCACTGATGAGGTTGTGAGTCAGGGGGCTGAAATTAATGTCACTGGCAACAGATTAGCTAAGTTTCAATTCGAAAAACTAGATAAAAATATCATATTGTGGAACTTCCCATGTGAAGCGATATCTGCTGCAAAGTAATCTTTGCGAGTGTTGTATCTTCAGGCTTTGAACTTGTGGCGGAGCCTGATTTTAAAATCATTGATCGAAATATTCAGGAAATGTTCATCAAAGTTCAGGTACAAGATAAGCATATACATAAGACGTATCTCCGAATTTACATAAGAACGCAAAGAAACTGAAAGGCAAAACACTCTTGTCATTTTCCCACGACTAGATTAGTGATGACACTCCCCCAAAGTTCGGAAAATGTGGAAGAATCTCCTTGCAAAACAGACAAAATTACGTGAACTCGGTTTTGAAGCTTTAGTCCCCTCCCCAATTCTAAATTTTAACAGTACAAATGGCACGCACGCAAAATATATATGGACTGACACTATTCTCGAACTCACCCCACCGCAAAATTATTATCTGCGATCTAGTGTTACTAATAAAGTTGTGCCCCATTTTGAAAGTAACTTAACTGGGGTTAGTGGAGGTCAATTTGACATTCAGAATGAATCAATGAAGTGAAGAATTAATATAATAATGTGAGACTTTTTTTACTCCCTAAGTTTGTTGATTGTTAATGGAGTAAAGTATATAGTTTTACTTTCTTTCTTTTTTTTATAGTCCTTATTTGCTTTTTTTCCATTACATCCTCTCTTGCTTTGTACACTGTATTAGGGAAATAAAAAAAGTATTATGTTGTTGTATTGATTGAGTTTATATTTAGTCGATTGCAAAGTACCTAATCCATAACCAGAATTTTTTTTTGAATACCAAGTAACCATTGTAACAGTTTTCAGAACTTATCTTTGTATCCAATATAGTCAATTATCGCAATGTTTAGTTTCGTAATCTCTTTATCAAGCAGTTCGTGGTAACAAACTGCTGTAAGGAGCGACCCGGCTCAATAGTAAACAAAACTATAAAAAAAGAATTTTGATGCTAAAAGATACATCAAAAGAATCGGATTTTCATGCTGATTTTAAATATATAAGTTTCATCAAATTTAATCTTTGTAATCAAAAGTTACGAGCCTGAGAAAATTTACCTTATTTTGGGAAATAGGGGGAAACACCCCCTAAAAGTAATAGAATCTTAACGAAAATCACACCATCGCATTTAAAGTATCAGAGAACCCTATAGCGAAAATTTCAAGCTCCTATCTACAAAAATGTGGAATTCCATATTTTTGTCTGAAGAAAGATGCGTGTTTATTTGTTTTTTTTCTTTTCCCCAGGGGTCATCGTATCGACCAAGTGATCCTAGAATGTCGCTAGAGGGCTCATTCTAACGGAAATGAAAAGTTCTAGTGAACTTTTTAAGTGACCAAAAAAATTGGAGGGCACCTCTGAGATAGCCATTGTATTCAGCATAGTCGAAAAACTTAATAACTATGTCTTTGGGGACGACTTACTCCTCCACAGTCCCCGTGGGAGGGGCTGCAAGTTACAAACTTTGACCAGTGTTTACACATAGTAATGGTTATTGGGAAGTGTATAGACACTTTCAGGGGAATTTTTCTTGGTTGGGGAAGGGGTTGAGGAGAGGGGGTTATGCACGGGGATTTTTCCATGGAGGAATTTGTCATGGAGGAAGAAAATCTCCATGAAGGGGGTGCAGGATTTTTTAGCATTTTTTAAAGAACAATGAAAAAATAAATATGAAAAAGTTTTTTCAACTGAAAGTAATGAGCAGCATTAAAACTTAAATCGAACAGAAATTATTACGCATATGAGGGGTTTACCTGCTCCTAATACCTTGCTCTTTACACTAAAGTAACTTTATTAATTTCAGCTATTTATTCTACGGCCTATGTGATTCAGGTGTGACCAGGCCTTTGTGACTTAAGGAATTGGGACAAAATTTAAGCTTTAGCGTAAAGAGAGAGGTATTGACAAGGGGTGAACCTCCTCATATATGTAATAAAAACATACGATTATAGAAGTTCGATACGTAAGTTGCGTATATTTCTACTAATAAAAACGTTCATAAAAAATTAAAAGTTCTAGTTGCCCCTTTAAATAACAAAAAATTGGAGGGTAACTATGCCTACTCCCTCGCGCCTTTTTTCTAAAAATCGTCCGATCAAAACTATGAGAAAGCCATTTAGCCAGAAAAATAAATTAATCTGCAAATTTTGTTTTAATTATTCATGTGCAGAGAGCCAAAATCAAAACATACCTTAATTTTAAAACGTTCAGAAATTAAATAAAAAAAAGTTTTTTTTTAACTGAAAGTAAGGATCGATATTAAAACGAACAGAAATATTTTACCGCTCTTTACGCTAAAGTTTTTTACTGTTTTAAAAAGCAGAGTTGAGAGAAAGAGTCAAACTTTAGCGTAAAGAGCGGGGCATTGAGGAGAGAACAGCCCCTTTCGTATACGGAGTAATTTCTGTTCGTTTTAAGTTTTAATATCGCTCCTTACTTTCAGTTAAAAAACTTGTTTTTTTTTTATTTAATTTCGTAATAGACTCATGTCTCACCTGCTTTAATTTCAACAGGCTTCACACAGATCTATCTTGTTGAGATTTATACTGGTCATTTGTCAAAATAAATAGTAAGGTATTATTTTTAACAGGGGTGTATTTGTTAGCAAGAGTAAGTCTTTTTTTTTTCTTTTTTTTCTTTTTTTTTCTAGTCTATTGTGGATGTCAGTTGTCAATTTGACGCCCACTTTGATTTCATGAACGGAATAATGATAAAATTTCCGGTAACATTATTTTTCATATTTTCCTTCTACGCAAATTTTCGATTATATTTCGTGCTATTAAAGTGAAATTTAATTAATTTAATTGCAATTAGTCTCTTTTTCCCCTCCTATATTCTATCCCCCACTCGCCTAGAGTATCATTAAAGAAACTTTTTTTTTTATAGAAGAATTTTGTTCCCCGTTTTCAACGATTTATTTGCATTTGGAGAATTTCTTTATTTTTTTTTAGAAATATTTGCGCAACTTTAGGAAGTGAAAGGGATACGGAAGGTGTTGCATGGTTAGAAAGGTCTCGTGCGCTAAGTGACTAAACCAAAAGCAAACTATTGTTCTGTTAATAATAGCGACGTTAAGTTTGAGTTTCTTTTTCTTAATTCATGAAGTAGTTAGACAATTGATAGGTGTATTTTACCTCAGTGTTTATCTGTGTCAAAGATGGAGTCACCGTAAGACAGGACTTGTAACTCTTGGTTATGGATAGTATATTTCAATGTTCTGCACCTCAGAAATTTAAGGAATTAGAGAGTAATAAAATAGATTTTGCACGTAGATATAACGATGTTTTGAGTGAAATTTCGGACCTAGGGAGCAAAATTCACTTGCAGCTTGGAGAGTCGAATCATGTCATACCGTGTGAGATCGGTCCTATATGCTGTAAAAATGGCACTTTTTCAATATTTTTCATTTTAATTGTCAAGTACTAAATTCAAGTTATAGCTTTATGGAAGATTTAGCTAGTATTTCTGTTTTTCTGGTGATAGCTTTAACTGAGACATGGTTTAATGATCATAATTCAGAGCCGTTTCTAGCCAGGTCTAGAGGATTTCATTTCTACAAAAAAATAGGGAATTACCTCAAACATTGGGGCCTTGCCGTACATATTAAACCGGATAATGAAGTGGCCATTTGGAGTAATTTAACTATTTATAGGGTGATGGTGTTAGAGTCACTGGTGCTTCATCTTTGTTTAGATGGATGTTCTTGCTATTTAATAGTTCTTTACCGCCCACCAGCTACCTCATATAATGAATTCTTTGATCTTTTGGAGGAGCAGCTTGAGAAGCTCCAAGTGAATCTCCTGTGTTTTCTCGTGGATGATCTAAATGTTGACCTGCTTGAAATAAATGCAAAGAGCAGCCGATTATTGAATATTTTCATATTATTTGGGTTACTTCCATCAATCAACATACCTACGAGGGTCAGAGATATATCCACGACTTGAATTGATAATATATTCTCAAATGTTAACCCTGATTTCCCCCGTGTTGTTGTAAAGTGAAACTTTTGACTATTTTGGTGTGTTTTTAGACATGCTGTTTCTCAAGGAAATAGTTGTATGTTAAATAATGAGTTTTCTTGACATTATGTAAATAAAACAATTCTCTTTTTTTACAGGAACGTTTTATCTCAAATGATTTGGGACAATATCTTATAAATTGGATCTAATAACGAAGAAAGGCTTACATCGTTTTACCAGATTACACCAAGTGAATTAGAAAAGCATTGTCAAAGTAAAAAAAAAAGACGGCGTAAGACAACACCAAGGAAGCCATGGGTTACATCAGACCTTCTAAAATTGATGCATATTAGAGACCAAATTTACAAAAAAAAGGATATGATTTAAACGATAGAATACATAGTAATTATTGCAGTGCTCTGAATCGATTATGAAGAAAAGTGAAAAGAGAATTTTACTCAAGGAAGTTTGAGGAAGTATCGGGATGTCCGGCAAAACCATGGCTTGTGATTAAAGAAGTCCTTCAGCAACCAACGAAAGCGATCCCACTTGAAGTAGCTAGCCAAAAAGGTGAAATTCCAGAAAGTACGAATGATATCCCGGAGGTATTCGAAAATTACTTCTATGTGGTAGAAAATCGTGTTGCGGAAGGAATCTGTCCGCTGTTACATGATCCAAGCATTTTTGACTACCTTGGTCATTTTGGATTTCTGGTTTCAAGGTATTTAGCAATTGTATCATTAATTGAGATGAAATAGATCATCCACAAAATTAAAAGTAATGCCTCTGGCAGTGATGTCATATCGTTAAGAGTAGTTAACGATAAATTTATTCTGCCACTGATCCCGAAGCCCTTTTTGTCTCTAATTAATTTTGTATTAAAAGAGGGTTTCTTCCCGTCTTGTCCATCGTAGCTCATGTGACTCCTTCTCACAAGGGTGGTAAGACAGATAGCTTAGGAAATTATAGGCCGATTTGTGTTCTTTCTGTGCTATCACGTGTTTTAGAGAAGTGTTTTGCTACCCGTCTTTATGCATATTTAGGGAGTCGTAATGTGTTAAATCCTACGCAATTCAGATTTCGTTACACAACAGAACAAGTGGTTGCCAATCTAAGCACCGCAGTCAATCAAACATTGGATAAAGGCTACAGGATTTGAGCAATATTTTTAGATATAATAAAAGCTTTCGACACAATAGATCATGATCTCCTACGTCTATAGTTTCAGTTTTATGGTATGAGTGGTCCTGGGCTTAATTTTCTACATGCATTCTTAGAAGGATGGCTACAGTAGGTTCAGATTGACTCAAAGCGAACGCTTTGAGTTCCACAGGGCTTTGTTCTTGAACTGCCATTATTTTTAGCTTTTGTAAATAGCCCAAGTCAAACCATGCCTAATATTAAGAGCAATTTCACTGAATCATTCCATGATACACAAGAAATGCCAGTACCGATGTTTGCTGATACTAAACAGTACTGATGTTTGCAGAACTACTTGAATTAAATAAAAAATCGTTAGACACAGTTTCAACTTGGATGTGCGTAAATAAACTACAAGTTCACCCGGCTAAGCGTAGTTTTATTATATTCTTGAGAACAGCTACATATTATCCATGGATTTCTCAATTAAAATACAATTATGACGAGATTGAAAGAAAACCTTGTGTTAAGTATTTAGGTATTACACTTGATGAAACTTTTTCACTCAGGAAACTTGTTGGGAACATATCAACAATTTTATCATGGAACATCGGAATCCTTAGAAAACTCGCACTTTGTCACGCATCGCGTTTTAAGGTTGTTGTATTTCTCTATAATACATCCACATATTTTATATTGTTCTTCGGTATGGTTAAGGATATTTTCGTCACTATTGAGTCTAATTTGGGTTCTCAAAGATATTGCGATACATTTACTCTGCAATAAATCTATAGTGATTCTGTGAGATTGGAGTAAGGAGGACACACTTTTTCCAGCTGCTGGCGTACCGGACTATTATCACCAATTATTTATGTTCAAGTATAATAGTACCAGTCTAACTTAATGCTTCTCAGGCATGTTTCAGGTTAGGTCTGATTATCACAATTATAATACTCTAACAAGCAAGGTGCTGTCTGCTCCAATTGTTATCACTACAAGTTCTAAGTTTTTTATTTTTCAAGGAATAAAAAATGGATTACATAACAAGGCTTGAAGAGTTTAGAAATAAAGTTAAGAAAAACATGTATTCTAATTAAGAGTTTTTAAGTTACTGATTGTCATTTTTATTTATATTTTATTTATAAATTTATGGACAAGTAATAATATGGTAATTAACGATATAAAATGGTTTGAAAAATTTTAAAATAATGTCTTATTTTTCGTCATTTTTTTCTTCTTCTTCTATTGTTATTGGAGGTGTTTGAAGGAGTATATTGGATTATTTGGATAGTTGTTTCTTTCGTATATTAATACTATATATATATATATATGTATATATATATATATATATATATATATATATATATATATATATATATATATATATATATATATATATATATATATATATATATATATATATATATATATATATATAATAAAATAAAAAAACTAAAGGATTGAGAATTTTTTCGGGTAGAAAAAATGAAGATATTAGACTATTTTATGCACATGCTAAAGAATGTGAAAGGCTCTATTCGCCTTTTGTATAATTATCAAAGCAATGAATAGTTAAGCATCAAATTACCGAGTGTTTGTACTCGTGTTGTATGTCGAAACACTATCCAGTCCACATTTCTTTTCTTTCTATTATTGTCTTTTTTAATTAATTTTTTGAAGCGAAATAAGAAATACAGATTTCAAGATTCTCATGTGTTCAAATTGCAGAAGAACATTAAACAATAACAAGTAAACTCCTGGGATCAAGTTTTAGTGTTTCATTAACGTCCTAGAAAGATTAGAAGATATATTTTTTTTTTTAGAAACTCTAGTTTTGGCTGAGTTTCAAGTTCCAGGATATATTACTACTCAATATTTAATAGAATTAAGGAACTAAGGGAGAGAAATACTTGTTCTTGGCTCTTGTCTCCTTGGATACGTTTGCAGATACTTATAACTTTATCTTTATTTTATTTCTTCTATTTCCCCTTAGGACATCTAATTTTCAATGCCTAAGGATACAAGCTTAGAAAACAATTGTTAGAGACGTCTGCTAGGTTTAAATTTAGGAAGATAAACTGTTAATGTATTTCACAGGCTTAGCCAGTGTTTTGTTTCATAACAATATAAGTAACTTTTTAACCATCTTATTATTGGCTAAGTTTTTAATTATGAAATTAAGTTACTACAGGATTAAGTTTTGTAAAATCTAAAATACTTCTATATTTATAAATTGGATTAGTTAAAATGAAATTAGTCTTTCCTTAGGATAGCTAATTTTAGTGCTACAAAATGTGACGTTAGGGGTACGTAGGGCTACAGGCAATTATCATGCAACGGGGCTGGAAGCAGTAATGGTTGGCTGCCTGTGCCGTGCTGTTGTTGGCATCTAATGACATTCACTTTTTATGTAGGTGTTGTAAAAATGATATCACAAACTAACAAAGGTCCAACTTACCATCTAACTCCTTTAGACATAGTAATATTATTTTTATGATTATGATAAATAATAAAAATTTATTATAAGTCGAATAGGTCCATGCAACACAATATTTGACAATAAACACAACAAAACAAATAATATAACTAATAGTTTTTTCTCCTTTCCCCACAAAAACAACACCATCAAAAAAATAAACGGAAATTATCATCATTATATTACCATCTCATTAACATATTGACAAACCTGATTAACTGTCTCTTTTAAAGTCGTTAGCAGTATCCCTTGGAGACTTTTTTAGGAGACCTAAAAAATGGTTCTCAAATTTGAAAGCTGCGATTACCTAATAGAATGTGGGTGTTTGCACTGGCACCAACTTTGCCACCACTGTTTTTACTGGATGAATTGGGGCTACAGGCTATTTGATCTCCAACGCCACACCAATGCCAGGTGTTGCTGTTAGAGTGTGGTAGCGCGATTGAGTGGTTTCAAGGGTTCTTAAGCTACTTCGCGCACTAGTATTACGACCAGTTTGTGTGTGTGAAACTTGTACTACTTTTTCAAGGGCCAAGCTATTGGACAAGGGTATAACAACCTGTGTCACCACTGATCCCCCCTGTTGACATATTAATGACAGTACTTCTCAAAAACTTTTTTCTTACCCTGCCTGGGTTTGGGAAAAAACAATCTCACGCAATTGGAGAAAATGGCTCACTTTTAATATCCAAATGTCATCTCCGACAAAACATGTATCTGCGAACTCTCAAAACAGACTTTGTAGTCTGGTAACGGAACTAAGAACAAAATCACTATAATCACACAAGTAAAACTCTTGTAGGGGTGAATCCTAGAGTGATCATGACCAATCCGATAAATGAATGCTTCAAATCCACAAGCTTTTTGAATAGCATTATCATTCAATGCCCTAAATCAGACAGAAAGACATAGATTTTAGCGCAAAAGTTTACTTCCTGTGAGATTACTGGCTTGGCAGTGAGGATTTAGACTGTCCTCTGAAATTTTACTATAAACAAATATAAACAAGAGGGAAACAGGTAATTTATCAGAAAATATGAGGGGCAGAGACCCAACAGTGACCTACATCCTTTACTTGTAAACTACATCTGGGACAAGAGTAATCCGTTTCTAAGACAAGCCTTTTTCTTCCAAAGACCCTTTTTCTATTTCTTAGCGTTAGAAAATTCGCTCAAATTCGATCCAAAGTGCCTCATATCTCGGCTGGTACCTCTAATTTAAAGTGATATAGAAGTTGAGACCTATAAAATGTATTGGTGGTCTATTTCACTAAATTAACTATCAAAAATCATTGTTAAATCAACAAACATTATAAAAAATAATTCCTATAAAACCTGCTGTAGTCTGTATTTATTTAACTACGAAGGAGAACCGTAAAACTTGCAGTAATTAATCTATTATGGGGTGAGGTTTCGAAATTGGGCATCGAGTGATGGTTTCGGTGATGCCGAGTGATGGCGGGGTGAGGTATCGAGTGGCCGCAATAGCAGCAACTGTCAAAGGTTACCTCCGATGAATGCTTAGAAAATGGTCAGTAGCGATTTTTGAGCACCTTCACTTTATGGAATGTCCTGAGCTATTACGTTCAATTGAGTTAATGATGGTTTCACCCTGGGGGGGGGGCAGAAATTATTCCATCCCTTGGATGGAAATTATTCTTTGGAATATATATCGACATAATTTTTCTAAATTCTTAAGCAAGAAGGTGTAGCTGACTCTTCCCTATCACCATTGACTATCCCGCAGATCTTGCACTTACAGTAATATAACAAAAGCTGCGTATAAATATAATTTAAGTGTCATCATATCTTTAACGGATCTAGGTTATCGGATAATGTAATACTAAAGAATAAAAAATTGCTCTAGTAAAAAATAAAATAGAAAATATAAATAAAAAAAATTAAAAACACTTACAAACATTTTCATACATCACAGTGTTGTGTATTCCCAAACCACAAAAAATTGAAAATGCTTCCAAAGCTTGAACATCATCTTCAGAAAACGGGTCATATCCATTCTAAAACAAAAAGGCATTGGCTAAGTTGAGCAAGTTTGCTAAGATAATAAGGTCGGCTAAGATTAAGTGCTTAATAATAGTAAGCAATATTGCAGCAAACTTAGTTTATACTTTTCAAGGTTTATTAGACAGCTTCATCACAACCATCAGTAATTTACGACTTGACTCAAATTTAAGTCAAGTTTTAGCCTACTGAAGCTCAAAGTCGAGGAAAAGTTCAAGCAGAGTCTGAAGTTATGACTTGACCTTAGACTGATCTCAAATTTCAGTTGGTTCTCTGGCTTTCTCATTGCTTTAATATTCAGTTGTACCAAACATATCTAGTTCTCTGGCTTTTTTATGGCTCTGATATTCACTTTTGCCAAATGTATCTAGGTCTGACTCTAGTGAGACCAACGTTATACTCGGCACTTTGTTGCGGCCCTATCTTTTTATTACTAATAAAATACACCAATGCTCGAGATGTTGGTTCAAACTGATACTTTTTCTGATATCCCACAATTATTTGCTCCACACAATCATCTCTCGTAAAAAAAGCAAAAGAAAATAAAACAAGGTAAAAATATAATCATGAACCTGGGACCATTATGTTCAAAAACATTATTGATATTTTCAAACAGTTCGTGGTAACGAACTGTAGTAAGGAGCGACCCGGCTCAATAGTAACCAAAACTCTAAAAAATTGAATTTTGATATCAATAGCTACATCAAAAGAATCGCATTTTAATTCTGATTTTAAATATATAATTTTCATCAAGTTTAGTCTTACCCATCAAAAGTTACGAGCCTGAGAAAATTTGCTTTATTTAGGAAAATAGTAGGAAACACCCCCTAGAAGTCGTAGGATCTTAACGAAAATGACACCATCAGATTCAGCGTATCAGAGAACCCTACTGTAGAAGTTTCAAGCTCCTATCTACAAAAATGTGGAATTTTGTATTTTTTGCCAGAAGACAAATCACGGGTGCGTGTTTGTTTGTTTTTTTCCCAGGGGTCATCGTGTCGACATGGTCCTAGAATGTCGCAAGAGTGCTCATTCTAACGGAAATTAAAAGTCCTAGTGCGCTTTTTAAGTGAACAAAAAAGTGGAGGCCATCTGGGCCCCCTCCCACGCTCATTTTTTTCCCAAAGTCAACGGATCAAAATTTTGAGATAGCCATTTTGTTCAGCATAGTCGAAAACCATAATAACTATGTCTTTGGGGATGACTTACTCCCCCACAATCCCTGGGGGAGGGGCTGCAAGTTACAAACTTTGACCAGTGTTTACATATAGTAATGGTTGTTGGGAAGCGTACAGACGTTTTCAGGGGGATTTTATTTTGTTTGGGGGTGGGTCAGAGGAGAGGAGGCTATGTTGGAGGATCTTTCCTTGGAGGAATCTGTCACGGGGGAAGAAAAATTCAATGACAAGGGCGCAGGATTCTCTAGCATTATTATAAGAAAACAATGAAAAATAAACATGAAAACGTTTTTTCAAATGAAAGGAAGAAGTAGCATTGAAACTTAAAACGAACAGAGATTATTACGCATATAAGGGGTTCTAAAAATACTTTAGCATAAAGAGCGAGGTATTTAGGAGGAGATAAATACCTTGCTCTTTATGCTAAAGTATTTTTAGTAATTTCAACTATTTATTCTACGGCATTTCTGATTCAGGGGTCATTCTTAAAGAATTGGGACAAAACTTAGGATTTAGTGCAAAGAGCGAGGTATTAACGAGGGCACAAACCCCCTCGTATACATAATAAAAATATAAGGTTATGAAAGTTTGTTACGTAAGTTAATTCTTAAGTTACGTATATTTTTACTAATAAAAACGTTCGTTAAAAATTAAAAGTTCTAGTTGCCTTTTTAAGTAACCGAAAAATTGGAGGGCAACTAGGCCTCCTTCTCCACCCCTTATTTCTCAATATCGTATGATCAAAACTAAGAGAAAGCCATTTAACCAAAAAAAGTATTAATATACAAATTTCATTTAAATAATTTATGTGCGGAGAGCCAAAACCAAACATGCATTAATTCAAAAACGTTCAGAAATTAAATAAAAAAAAACTAATTTTTTTAGCTGAAAGTAAGGAGCGACATTAAAACTTAAAACGAACAGAAATTAATCCGTATATGAAATGAGTTGTCCCCTCCGCAGTCCCTCGCTCTTTACGCTAAAGTTTGACTCTTTGCCACAATTCTACTTTTTAAAACAATTAAAAGCTTTAGCGTAAAGAGCGAGGGATTGCGGAGGGGACAACTCATTTCATATACGGATTAATTTCTGTTCGTTTTAAGTTTTAATGTCGCTCCTTACTTTCAGCTAAAAAAATTAGTTTTTTTTATTTAATAATACTCAAGCACCGGTATTTTGCATAGAGAGAGAGAGAGCCGGATTTCCCGGTAATATCTAAAAATGATCCGAAACTAAATTTTAAAAACAAGTTTTTTAATTGAAAATGGGAAGAAACATAATCTGTTGCAAAGGAACATTAGGAAGCAAAACGAACAGAAATTATTACGTATATGAAAAGAGTCTCCACTTCCACTACACCTTGCTCTTTACGCTGAAGTTTTGACTTTTGTCCTAATTCTTTAAGAACGATTCTTAAATACAATGACCATTTAATTTGAACAATAAGCTTTGTTCTAAAATTCTATAAGAAAAATGTTAGCGTAAAGAGTAAGGTTTTGAGGAGGAGAAATCCCCTTTCATATACATAATAATTTCTGTTCGTTTTAAGGTTTGAGGTTGCTATTTGCTTTCAGCAGAGAAAACTAGTTTTTTTTTTTAAATTTAATCTTAAAAAGAGGTGTCTTTTTTCAGAAGTTCTTTTTATTTAATTACTTACAGATAGTATTTGTTAGTGGAAAACATACAGAACAAGTTTTTTTTGAAGAAAAGTAAAGAGCATCATTACGCCAAAAATGAGCAGAAATAAAGTCAAATAATCTTCAAAGTAAAAACTATGGAGTCTAATAGAAAAACAAAAAAAAGTTATAAATATTTTTTTCCATGATAAAGACAATGTCAATAAAAAATAAACAGAAATTAATATGTCAGCCCTACTCTAAAAGGTTATTTGTAACTAAATAACCAGAAAGGTTATTTATTTTTATTTCTGTTTGTTTTGGGATTAATCCACCTGTTTATGGTGATTTGTACTAGCTTTACTACTTGGAAAATTATTTAAATTTACTTCTACTCATTTTTGGCTCAACGAGGCTCTTTACTATTCTTTGACTAAACTTTTTTTGTGGAAAAGGTTTTTGTATTTATTTCTTTTCATTTTTTATTGACATAGTCTTTTTCACGGAAAAAAATTCTATGATATGTCTTTTTAAAATGTTCTCTTTTCTATAGAATCTAATTGTGTTGATTATGGGATAAAAATTATTTAATTTTTAAGTTTTTTTCTTAAATTTCAGTTTAAAGTTCAAAGTAACTTTAGTCATCGTTTTCTACGGCTAGAGGAGGAATACTCTGAGAGACATTAGAAGGAATGGTGGAGAGCCCGAAGCTCCTTAGAACTACGATTAATAACTCTTTTGTTATCTTGGATCTGTTGCACCAGCTTGGTTCTAATCATAGTGGCTTTAATTAATATATTTGACAACAAGCCATGTCAGTATGGCATTTTGCAGCTGAAAAAGAAAATGAAAATGAGAGCCAGGGTGGGACGCAAAAATATTTTTTTTTAAACAATTTATTCTTCCATCGCATACATCCCTGTTTAATGGTCGTTTTTACTGATAGTCTAAATTCCTGTATAATCCTTTACGGGCTGAAATCCTAATTAATTATTAATCCAAATTTCTTTCTGAAGTCAAAAATTGTTGCCTGGTTAGGACTGATGTGTTTTGCCCATTCTTTTTTTTGCCAGGACAATCAGGTACTGATTCATTGGTCTGAGGTCATTACTATTCTACAATCTAGTAACTCTAGTAACTCTTTTTCTACAATTAGCCATGACTTGATGCCGACAACTATTCCATTTTAATTCAATACGGAAGTCTCGACCCGATCGTACAGCTGGATAATTTATATGTAAAATTGCCGTCAAAAGAGGTTTGCCACCCTTGGAGTGGTTTACTTTTTTGAAGATTCTAGTTTAATCGTGTTTTTATTTTGTATATATTTGTTCCTATTTTTGAATGTGTCTTTCTTTTTCTTTTTTTTTTTTTGATGCTCCATCGCCATGCCTTTGTGTTATTGATTAAATAAAAAAAAACTATTTTTTTAACTGAAAGTAAGGAGCGACATTAAAACTTAAAACGAACAGAAATTACTCCGCATATGAAATGGGTTGTCCCTTCCGCAATCCCTCGCTCTTTGCGCTAAAGTTCTTAATTGTTTTAAAAAGTAGAATTGTGGCAAAGAGTCAAACTTTAGCGTAAAGAGCGAGGGATTGCGGAGGGGACAACCCATTTCATATACGGAGTAATTTCTGTTCGTTTTAAGTTTTAATGTCGCTCCTTACTTTCAGTTAAAAAAACTAGTTTTTTTTATTTAATCAAATATAAGGGCCGCTTGAATCTTCAACAAAGAGCTTTAGGATATATGAAATTACATGGTATATAGTTTACTGAGATATCCCTTCCTTTTTTTAAGAACGTTTTTACCCTCTTCTGCTGAAATCATGTATATTTTATAGCACTGAAAACTTTTTGATGTTACTTGAACGTGTTTAGTTTCAAATATTTGGAATCAATATTAGAATAAATTGACAGCCAACATTAAAACAAGATTAAAAAAATACAATATAAAAAACATTTCTATTTAATTTTGCCTTTTATTGACTGAGCGTTTCTCAGTAAGGGTAAAATCTAGAAGAGCTTCATGCAAAATATCTTAGAGAGAACTTTTCTGCAAATTATGAAGTAGGGCCCAAAAATAGTTTTCTTTACATGTTTCCTTCTTAACAGCCCCTAATCTAGACCATTATCAAAAATGGTAGATATAATAGTTTTGGTAATACTTTCTAAAGATTGATTTTCGGCAGTGCATCATTCCTAAAATTTTTGTTTCACCTGACTCAACTACTGTTCAAGATAGCAAAAAGCCCCTAAACTACAATTTTACCATTTTCCTTGTCTGAGCCCCAGTAATGTTAAAAATGTTTCAACTCCTTTGAATATTTCGGTAGGCCTAGTACTTTTTTGAATTAAAAAAAAGGTGTTTTTAACAGTAGTCTAAACCTTGCCTTCAATTTTAACGATCATTTTAATAGGCTTTTAACAAGCATATGACTGAAATGAAGTGTTTTCCCAGAGTCTTAATTATCAAAATATTTTAAACTACTTTGCATGTATTCCATGAAAAACAGTTTTTCTGGTAGTGACTTGATTAGCTTAAAAAATTCTGAAATGTATTTTAACTTATATATCTAGTATTCCAACATCACTATTTAATGATTGTTTTCAACAGGGTAAGTTTCCAGATTCTTTAAAATACGCAAGAATGATACCGGCTTATAAAGGCGGTAATAGAAATAATCTTGGTAATTATCTTCTAATATCAGCTTTTCTAATTATTTTTCATATTATTGAAAAAAGCTTTAGTTTTGGGTTAAACTAATTTCTAGAGAAATTTAATGTTTTGAATATTAATCAGTTTGGATTCTGGAAGAATAGGAAGATGGATGATGCATTTATATTTTTGAATAGCATTATCAGAATAGCTCTAGACAAAGGATTAGAGATTGGTTCAGCATTTCTTGACATAATGAAGACTTTTGACACATTTGACTATGTTTTGGAAAAGGGTGAGGTTTGTGGGATCAGAGGTAAAGGTAGCAATTCCATAAATGGCATGATCAGTGTGTGGATCCAACATTGTAAAGTCTTTTGTAATGTAATGAGGTGAGAGATTAGCATGATCAAAATAGCTTGAAAAACAAACACTTAAAAAGATTTAGGAACAGATAGTCAGGGACAACTGCACATGATTCCCTCAAAACATTTGCGGTCATAAAAACTGTTAGTTAAAGAACTGAGGAAAGAAAATAAGAATAAAATTTGATTTTTTGAAATGGGTTGTTGGAAATTACACAACCAAATATGTATTAGAAATTAGGGAAAATAATTATTTCATTTTGTAATGGAAAAGATGTAGCGGGCACCAAATTTCAAAAAAGAAGCTTGAGTGAGAAATCATCTAAAAATCGGTAAAGAAGAATTGACACCTAACAACCTAAGAAGGTCTGCTTTTCTTAAAATGTGAAGTTTATCACTGGGAATCAACCCTTTCTTAATATTTGAATTTTTCCTGACGAGAAGCGTTGCAAAATTATGTACGGTAATTAGTTTCGCTTATTTGTTTTCACGGCTTAAAGTGGCAACACTGACGAAGAGGTGGCACAACCTTAGAACTTTACACTCTTGAAAAAACAAAAATACTAACATCCGAAAAGCATGGTTTTCAGGTAGGAACACACTAATGATGTATCTAGAAGAGGGGAAAGGATTGTTTTTATTTTAATTTCCTTAGTCTTTTAAGTATGACCGTTGTTAATAGATACTGGAAATCTTCTGACCAAGTACTGACTATTTATAGGTATTATGGTACTTATTTTGTTTACTTTAAACTGTCATTGCATGCCCTTCAAAAGTACCATGGTTGTACTGTTGTTATTTTACACCTTAGCTTGAACAGAAGGAATTAAGTCTAACGACTGAGCCCATCACTGTCCCATTTGCCAGTGTTGCCAGCGAAGATTTATGAATAGTAAGTGTTTTCAACATCAAATGTCCTTTATTTCAATATCAGATACACTACAGAAGTGGAAAATGTAAATAGTAAAAAATTGGTTTAACAGATTGTGTCAATATAATTTTTTTCTCAGCTATTGCCAAGTTTTGCCAACTGGTGCCTACTTTGCTTTTGTAACTTTTCCCAGATTGATCTTACAGATAGGAAACTGCTTTCTCGAGCTTCTATATGTCCTAACTGAAAAATTTATGCACTAAATCATAATTCTTATTGGTCATTATACTCGTATATTTATCACTTGAAAGTTGAGTTATGTTCAAATAGACATATTACGGATGGTACACATAAATGGAACGGTAGTTATGTGGCAATCCTGATTTGCTTCTTCTTTTTGCACCAGGACTAGGCATGTTTTTTTTTTCGCCGAACCTGACATATGAAGTTCATATGTTGTTTGGTAGTTTACTTAACCATAAGCTCCGCATATTCAAGGTGACTAAGCTTGCAGAGTTACATCACTTACCCCCACACAAGCCAAAAAATGGATGTTACACATAATTAGAACGGTAGTTGTGCGACAATTCTGATTTGCTTCTTCTTTTTGCACCAGGACTAGGCGGTTTTTGCGCCGATCTTGACATTTGAAGTTCGTATGTTGCTTGTAAGTTTGCTTAACCATAAGCTCCGAGAATTCAAGGTTACTAAGCTTGCAGAGTTACATCACTTACCCCCACACAAGCCAAAAAATATTCTGCATTAAGATTTAAACCCTCGTTCCGAAAAACAAAGGATTACAAAGTCCAGTGTGCCATCCCTTGAGATAGAATGGCCCTAGCTGAGGCCACCGTATTTGAACCACAATCATAGCTATAATGTAGTCAGGGCGTAAGTTTTAGTTATTAACTCCAGCCTAGTTCGTACAGAACGTCTAGAATTGGAAACTTGTAGGTAGAAGTTCTTCTAGATAAGTATCATCTAAGAAATCATTTTTAATATGGCAAAATTCACGGTGCCATCACTTACATGACAATATATCAGTCTTGAAACTTAAAATGCCAAAAATTCAGTAGAAGGTTAGTCTAGACAAAAAAGAAAGAATTCTCCAATCCACAAATATTTTCATAAGACAAGGAACTATTTTTTTTTAGATTTATGTCCACTTCCTGCTTTAAATTTGTTTTCTGTCCTTAAGAAATTAAATATTTGCTTGTGAGTTCTTTCACGAGCTCTTTGTAAGAAAATTCCTTTTTCTTTTTTTAAACGTCTCTGATGGCCAGTATTCATTTTCGCTTCAACAGTTTTCTTTGTCATTTCTCTTCATCAAGTTTATCACCTAGAGAACATACTCTTTTCAGTCATAATTGTTGATCCTGTCTATCTCTCTCAGCAAATTTATTCAAGAGCCATAGATTCAATGGTTTCTATGTCGTTTATTCTTTTTTTTACAGAATATTTTTCAAGCTGGTAAGATAGAGAGCTGATAACAAATACTAAGCTAATAAACTAGTTTTAATTACTGCTTGGCAAACTAAAAGCCACTATGGGAGAAAATGAAACTGTAGACTTACATAGAAACTAAACAAAATAAAGTCACATAATTAACTAATTGAGCACTCTTACCAAAAGTACGCTATGCCGTTGCGGCACTACTACTTCCCCTATGCTACTATTGGCAGCTTATGTCAGCTCTATGTTGTCTGATGTTAACAGAGCTATGTATTTTGAAGGATCACTTCTTCAGTTAAGTGATACTTCAGCAGATGTATTTTGAGTTTATATAGTATATCGCAGTATATATAAATATATTTATTATAGCATTGACATATATATAGCATTGACAACCAATTTCAGCTCGAAGTTGCATGAGGTTACAGAGCTGTGCTGTTTCTTTTTACATCCCACTAAGTTCAAAGCTCTTGCAGTTTAATGCCTCCCAATAAAACCCGATTTACTTTATATCCTTTATTGTGACGTCGGAACGCTTTATACAAGAGGGTCCTACTTTTTGTGTAGTGGTAAACCCGAATATCTAAGGATATAAAGTAAACCAGATTTACTTTATATCCTTTATTGTGACCAAACGACGCTTTATACAAGAGGGTCCTACTTTTTGTGTAGCTCTTGCTTCCTTAATCCACAAAATGCGATGCAACTATCGTACTTTTCTTTTATTACAGCCCTGGAAGAATGGGTTGAACCAAATTTTATCAATACATTATTGTTCCATATATGATCATTCATACAACAGACTAAAACTACTGACTATTCCACAGGAAAGCATCAGGGGTCCTCAGAAAAATATTTAGTATCCTCCGCCTTTCGAAGGGTACATGTTTTAAAGCCACACTAGAGAGATCTCATTACAGTGCCTTCCAGCATCCTATTGTTAGTCTTGTCGATCATATTACCATTTTTTTTCTGGGTCTCGGCCTTGCTGTTTTTTATACCTTCACTGTTGATACCGTCCTTACTAATAACTAAGAAAAAAATAAAGCTTTTCTGAGGGAAATGATGAACAAAATTCTAAACTGGTATAAATTATCGCTTCTCAGCCGGTGTAACATTTTTCGCTCAAAAATAAGCTGCGATAAACTGACTGATATTGTCTCCATATATTTTGTGGAATTTAGCAAAATAAGCACTTTGCTGAAAACACAAAAAAATATAAGTCTTTTCCTAAGTAGAAATATAGAGTACTTTAATATGTTTCCACAGTAGAAAAGTGAAGCAATATGAAATTTTCAACGTGATTTAAATTTTTTTAATTCAACTAGATGTCGGCAAACTGAAGCATCAAACGAACAGCCCTTCTTGGATTTTGTAATGAATCTGTCATTGTTAACAATTCACTATTAAGAATTCAGGCTTACTTCAAAAATTAATATCGTAACTTGAAATTGGGTAGTAATGCCATATTGCTTTCTTACCGGCTCATAGAAAAAAGATATTAACAAAGAGGTATTAACTTTTCTATCAGTTTTGCTTCGCTGCCTCATCCCATAATGCTTCCTGACTATCCCTTAAGAAAGTAGATTTTCCTTGGTACTATTAACAATTCAAGCTTACTTCAAAAATGAAGATCGACACTTGAAATTGCCACAAACAGAAATAATTGGATTATGAGACTTATAATTTGTTTATTTAGTTGATTTTTTAGTAAGACTAAAATTTGCTTCCACAGTGTAGCTTACTTTTTCTTACTTAACTGAATATTAATGTATTCTTCGTTAGAAATCCAATTTCTGTTTTTCCTAACTTTAAAAATTTATATAGTTATGTGAGCTGCCAAGAAACCAATTAAAAAAATCAGATTTCTTTTTTCATCCCCCCCCCTTGGTACTCTGACGATTTTTTGGTAAATACAGCAAACATGTGGAAATGTCGAAAGTAAAATGTGAAATAGTAAAGTAAACTTTGGGTTTTCGAGAAAATCGTAAATTGTCTTCTAAAAGCAATCGACATCATGGCTAGTGAAAAATTATTCAACTGCTTATAGACTGGGTTATTGTCTGCCGGTTTTTGGCTTTTAGGAAAGGTTTTTGTTTTATTGCTCAAGTTTTGTGGTTTTATCGGTTAGTTTTGGATAAACCTACACATACAATGAAAAATCGTCAGTTAGTTGATTTACACTGCTTTCATAAGCATACTTTGCAATATAATAATTTCTACCTGCTTCAAGTTTCAATTTCGCTCTTTACTTCCATTTGAAAAACTTAATTGTTTGTTAATTTTTTCTCGTTTCCAATTTTTTAAACAGAATAAACAAAAAACCCAAACAACAAGTGCTTTGTTAGAGTTGGGTAATCATTAAAAAAAAGTCATGGCGAGATTTAATCAAAATTAAATATATGTTACTTCTGAACTTGTTCAAACTCTTTCTCATCAAAATATTCCAAAAAATAAGAATAATTTTAAGAAACTTTTTATTCAAGTAAAGTTGTAATTTTATAAGAGATATGTGGTAAAAGTTTCATTACCATTTGTGAAAAAAGTACCCCCAAGAGGCACTGGCCTTAAGAAAAATTCTGTAGGAGAGCAGCAAGCCTGGAGAATATTTTTCACGACAAAGAATTCGTGGTAAAAGTTGCAAAAGGTGTTTGTATTTGCCAAAGCACTGTCCTTTTTGTGCACCTTCGGTCTTCCAGGGGGATTAAGATGCCAAACCTGCTCCCTTTCACTCTTGCATGCAACTATTATTCTAGTGGAAAGCTACTGAATTGAAAAACGAACTTGCCTTGTTTACAAGCAAAGCAACTCCAACCACTGAATTTTTTTCTTCCTCTCGATGGCAGATCGGAAGAGCAACTAGAGATCTCAAACTAGGGTCTGTCTTTGCAAGATGAGAAACAATTTCGTACGCCGTTGAGCCAAATTCGTACTCACTCCACTTGGACAGGTCGTTAATTCTTAATATCTGCATAGTAAATAAGTTAAAGTTTATCATATGGTTCATACATATCACCTGAACGGCATGCATAGCTGGGCCTATATAAAGTCGACATGAGAAATGTACACTTTTTACATTTTTGAAGGTTTAAGAAACGGAAACTTACTCTTAAACCCAAAACTAGTCAAAAAAGGTCGACAAATGAGATTCTATCTGATTGGTTCCGCTCTAACCAGTAAAAGGAACTAAATTTTTTTGAGTCACGAGATTCTTACAAGTAGCTTCTCAAATTTCCTGGAGTTTAGACTTCAAAGTAAATGAATGCCTTATAGCTTTATACAAACGCAAGAATGTTCTTCTAAAAACATGGCTAAGGACCAAAAAGATTACAGAAACTATGAATTATCAAAGAGCACGCGGTAAATGGTTTAATAAATATGTTTAATTATTAAATTGTAAATAAATATATTCTAAATATAAATTAAACATTTTCTATGCTGAAGCCTGTAAAAAAAAACCATTTCAGGAAATTTTTTTAATAAAGATTTGGATAATATAGCTATCTTTTAACTTTGTTTTCTGTGTGTTAAGCTCAGGAACTAAAGAGGATGCAATGCCATGGGATGCAAATACTATAAAGTGTTTATAGGAACTATTTTCTCATGTTAAGTGATTCGGCATTGCTGATGTTGTCCAAGGGACTTACAATTTGAGAGCATTTCAGGAGTCATTTTCATTAGATGGTGCACGGATAATTAATATAGGATTGACATCAAAAATATAGATTAAGGCAAAAAAGACAAAAAATTATAAAAATAAAAGAATATACCCATAAAAAACACAAGTAAATGAAAAACATGGGAAATGTTGAGAATTATTAGGTTCTGGAGAAGATAGTATATAACCTCCTCCCTCCTTCCTATATGCTAGTTCCAGTTATTTAAATATCTGTGGCAAGGAATTTTCTTACATAATTTCTCATACCAGCCTGGTTATTCAATATAATGAAAATGGCGTTTGAGCTTAGCTTATTGCTTTTGTGCTATTGACAGTGATTACATTTTGATGTATTTTCAACTTCTTACTTGGCAAATGTTTTGAATTTGAGCAAGCTTGAAGACGAAGTGGTATTAATTGTGTTAAATTTATCACGTGTGAAGTGTATTTGACCTTGAATATCAATAATAAATGTGAGCTCAACAACAGTTTTCATTATGATCTTTTTCCTAAGAATTTTACGATGAGGCTGATAATGTTCTGCCATTGTGGTCAACTATGAAACTTCTATGACCGCTAAAGAAACCACTAAAAGCATGCATCACATATAAAAAACAAATTTGAATTTTATTTGTTTTTTATATCTCTGTTTCATTTTTTCTTTTCGTTTTTGTTTCAATCTTTTCATCTTTTTCAGGTTTTTGTTCTTTTTATCTATAAGAGTGATTTCTTCCCGTTTTAATGGGATTTTTTCTTGTCCTCGTCCATAGAGTGTTTTAGAAAGAAAGATGGAGACACCTTATCACCTTATAGTTAAATTCTTCTCTGCTTCGTTAAAAATTTTTCTATTGAAAGTTTTGAACCGAATGTCTGATTATTAACCTGAGTCTTTCTTTCGTTCGTTTCATTCTTTCGAAAGAAACTTTCTTTTTTTTGTAAGGCAACTTTTTACACTGGATTTGAATATACAATGAAAAATTTTACTAGCCGTAGTTCATAAATTTGTGCTAATTATTCTCATAAATAATATTTTTAAGTTTTTTCTTCTACCGTTGCATTTTAATGTAATATTCCACACCGAGTACAATCATAAATTCTTAATAACCAGAGAATTAACTTTTTTTTAAACAGAAATTGGTAATATTGATGAATGTTTACTTTTTTGTACGTTTTTTTTTAAGAAATTGGTTATATTGATAAATGTTTCTCTTTTTGTACGCCAAGGGAAGTTTGATAATGTAGGTTTGTAATATAAAACAAAAATATGGTCGGAATACAATAACTTTTTTAAGATATGTTTTATTACACGTACCAGAAAAACAATGCGATTGTAATTTTGGACAAAATATACAGAAAATATTAGATAAGGTACCACAAGCCAAAATAAATCTTTGGTTTCCCCGACAACTTTTTGAGGTTTTCCCATCCACTAAGAAATTTCTTAAGCCTAAGCCCCCAAAAAAATCGCAAAAAAGGAGAAAAGTGGGGAGTGGTTTCTTTTGGTAGGATTACACCTATCCATAGTAACGATTTTCAAGATGCCACGAATTGCAGTCCCTATTCAGTATAAAACAAATTTAAAATGACAACACTTAATAATGAAAATTCCAACAACAATATTCCGAATAATATTAACAACACTTAAAAACAATATCCTTGTAGTACATTTCCAAATGAACACATATCCTGGAATATATTGGAGCCTTTAAGGGCAGTTTCCATTTTTCTGAAAGGTAATAAGAAAGAAACACTTTCGCTTCAAGGCTAAAAATGGCATTTTTCATGTGTGAGAAATAGATGAAAACAATTTACAGTATTTCTCGAGAAATAGGAATGATTCTGTATGATCATTAGAAATTTCTCTTTTCCAAACAAATGAAACAAACCTGTGAAAACATGCTGTAAAAACCGGTAATTGCAGGAATCAGTATTAAAGAAAAGGAATTACGAGAATTGGAGCTTTGGTCATTGAACAGGGATAGGGTATGCTATACCCCATTCTAATGAATAGGTGTACGGTAATCTAACAGACATCCATCAGAAGAAAAAGATTACAAACCACAATCATCATTTCCAGTTTAACATCTGGCAGTTCCATTAGAAAAGTAGAAAATTTCAAAGAAAATTTGGTCTTTTCTGACACCAAATATAAATTTGTTATTTTGATGCTAATCCACTTGGCCCCAGGCTTAAAACATTTAAATTTGTTGTAAGGAATAATCAATTTGTGGGTTATTTCAAGAATTATCTTAAAGAATGACTATCTTTTGAACCAAATGTCTGCATATTAACCTGAGTCCTTTTTTAGTTCGTTTCTTTCTTTCGAGAGAAACTTTCTTTTGTTTTTAAGGCAGCCTTTTACACTGGATTTGAACATACAATGATAAATTTTACTAGCCACAGTTCATAAATTTGTGCTAATCATTCATAAGTAATATCTGTAAGTTTTTTTCTTATTATTTTCTTAAGAGTTTGGGTATCACGACTGTAAAACGGAGTAATCAGCCCAAAAAACTTTCTTTGCATTTTTAATGAAACTTTTCACACAGAATTCGAACATACATCATAAATTTTAATAGCCAGATAAGTAGCTTATTTATTTTTATTTTTATCTTTTTTTTTACAGAAACTGGTTATATTGATGAATGTTTCTTTTTTTGTATGCCAAGGGAAGTTTTATAATGTATGTTTGTATTATAAAACAAAAATGTGGTCGGAATTTTTCAAGCACCTACACTTTAGGTATAATAAGTTCATTAAGATATGTTTTATTAAATGTACCAGAAAAACAATACGATTGTAATTTTGGGTGGAATATGCAGAATATCTTAGATAAGATACCCCAAACCAAAACAAATCTTAAGTTTCCACGACAACTTTTGAACTTTTCCCATCCAATAACAAATTTCTTACGCCTAAGGCCAAAAAAAAACCGCAAAAAGGAGAAAAGTTGGGTAGTGGTTTCCTTTGGTAGGATTACAACCATCCATAGTAACGATTTTCTAGATGCTACGAAGTGCAGTCCCTTTTCAGTGTAAACAAATTTAAAACGACAACGCTTAATAATGACAATTCAAACAACAATATTACGAATAACATTAACGACACCTAAAAAATAATATCCTAGTAGCATACGTCCAAATGAATACATATCCTAGAAGATATTGGAGCTTTTAAGCGCAGTTTTCAATTTCCTGAAAGGTAATAAGAAAGAAATACTTTCGCTTCAAGGCTGAAAATGACATTTTTCATGTGTGAGGAATAGATGAAAACAATTTACAGTATTTCTCGAGAAATAGCAATGATTCTGTATTATCATTTATAAATTTCTCTTTTCCAAACAAACGAAACAAACCTGTGAAAACATGCTGTGAAAACCGGTAATTGTAGGAATCAGTATTAAAGAAAAGAAATTACGAGAATTGGAGCTTTGGTCATTGAACAGGGATAGGGTATGCTATACCCCATTCTCAAGAATAGGTGTACGGTAATCTAACAGACATCCATCAGAAGAAAAAGATTACAAACCACAATCATCATTTCCAGTTTAACATCTGGCAGTTCCATTAGAAAAGTGGAAAATTTCAAAGAAAATTTGGTCTTTTCTGACACCAAATAAAATTTTGTTATTTTGGTGCTAATCCACTTGGCCCCAGGCTTAAAACATTAAATTTGTTGTAAGGAATAATCAATTTGTGGGTTATTTCAAGAATTATCTTAAGCCAAAAGACTATCTTTGAACCAAATGTCTGCATATTAACCTGAGTCCTTCTTTAGTTTGTTTCTTTCTTTCGAAGGAAACTTTCATTTGTTTTTAAGGCAGCCTTTTACACTGGATTTGAACATACAATGATGAGTTTTACTAGCCACAGTTGATAAATTTGTGCTAATCATTCATAAGTAATATCTGTAAGTTTTTTTCTTATTATTTTCTTAAGAGTTTGGGTATCACGACTGTAAAACGGAGTAATCAGCCCAAAAAACTTCCTTTGCATTTTTAATGCAACTTTTCACACAGAATTTGAACACACAATCATAAATTTTAATAGCCAGATAAGTAACTTATTTATTTTTCTTTCTTTCTTTTTTTTTTTACAGAAATTGGTTATATTGATGAATGTTTCTTTTTTGTATGCTAAGGGAAGTTTTATAATGTAGGTTTGTAATATAAAACAAAATGTGGTCGGAATTTTTCTAGCACCTACACTTTAGGTATAATAAGTTCATTAAGATATGTTTTATTAAATGTACCAGAAAAACATTACGATTGTAATTTTGGATGGAATATGCAGAATATCTTAGATAAGATACCCCAAACCAAAACAAATCTTAAGTTTCCCCGACAACTTTTGAAATTTTCCCATCCAATAACAAATTTCTTACACCTAAGGCAAAAAAAAAAATCGCAAAAAAGGAGAAAAGTTGGGTAGTGGTTTTCTTTGGTAGGATTACAACCATCCATAGTAACGATTTTCTAGATGCCACGAAGTGCAGTCCCTATTCAGTGTAAACAAATTTAAAACGACAACGCTTAATAATGACAATTCCAACAACAATATTCCGAATAACATTAACGACACCTAAAAATTAATATCCTAGTAGCATACGTCCAAATGAATACATATCCTGGAAGATATTGGAGCTTTTAAGCGCAGTTTTCAATTTCCTGAAAGGTAATAAGAAAGAAATACTTTCGCTTCAGGGCTGAAAATGACATTTTTCATGTGCGATAAATAGATGAAAACCATTTATAGTATTTTTTCGAGGAATAGGAATGATTCTGTATTATCATTAGAAATTTCTCTTTTCCAAAAAGACGAAAGCAATCTGTGAAAACATGCTGTAAAAACCGGTAGTTGTAGGAATCACTATTAAAGAAAGAAAAATTGCAGGAATTAGAACTTGGGTGATTGAACAGGGATAGGGTATGAAAATTTGGTATTTTGGTGCTGATCCACTTGGCCCCAGTTTAAAGTATTTAAGTTTGTTGTAAGTAATAATCAATCAGTGAGTTTTTTCAAGAATTATTTTAAATCAGAATCCTGTCTGGACGCAGTGTGACTAGGCTAACTTATGGAAATTTTGGAAGATAAGGTAGGCTAATTGACCTCAAGCTGTTAGACCGGCTGAGGATAGGATTCTGCTTTCTTTATCATTACTACTTTCTAAAGTACCCGAAAAGACAAGTGCGCTGCAGTTTGTGTTCGATCGTGCGATATAGATAGGTTTGTTAATTTTTCTTTTCAACGCTAGCACCAGCTTCCACCGATACAAGCTTTTTATACACTTTGGGATTCAGAATCACTATCACAGTGAACCAGGTCACGTAAAGTGACTGTGAAACCGCCAATGTTGTTTTCATCCCCCTTGAGGGCAGGTATTTCTTGTTTGTTAAGCATCAATTTATGCAGATTTTGAGGCACTTTTTGTGGTAATAATATCAATTTTATCAATGTATTCATCAATGTTATATGTAATATGTTGACAATTCCAAGAAATATATGGGGATTTGATTTACCTTCCAAATTATTATTCTTTTTTTTGTTTTTAAATGTCAATAGAAGCTATCATTTAAACTGAAGGTGAATTTTCTATAAAGTATTTCTTTTTTTTATCTGGTAACGCATTAAAGAAAACATTTCAGCCTTACGTTTTTTATATTTCATTTGCAGGTTGTTCTAAAAGAGCTTAAAGACCAGACCTTAGAACCAGGATTTCAGTTATTAATGGAGGTGCAAAATTTCATATTTAACCCCGTAAAAGACTGCGACGGAGGTAGTTTTTCCCAGGGCTGATTTATTTTAACTAGCGGAGGCAAGATATTGAGAGGGGATCCGTAAAAACAACAATTTTAGTTGTATTGGGCTCTTGGCGTTAAAAAACATAGCAAGACACAATAGGTGTTTCGTCTTCTACCATCGGGCTCCTACCTTGCACCATTTTTTTTACTTAATTAATTAAAGGTGTCCCTCTAACAGAAATTACTTCGTATATGAAAGAGGCTGCTTCCTCATCAACGCCCCGCTATTTACGCTAAAGTTTGACTCTTTCTCTCAACTCTTCTTTTTAAAACAGTAAAAAACTTTAGTGTAAAAAGCAGGGCGTTGATGAGGAAGCAGCCTCTTTCATATACGAAGTAATTTCTGTTCGTTTTAAGTTTTAATGTCGCTCCTTACTTTCAGCTAAAAAAAACTTGTTTTTTTTTATTCAATTTCTGAACGTTTTTGAATTAATGCATGTTTTGATTTTGGCTCTCCACAGAGGAATAATTAAAACGAAATTTGCATATTTTTTTTTTTTTTTTTTTGGCTAAATGGCTTTCTCATAGTTTTGATCGAATGATTTTGAGAAAAAAGAACGGGGGAGGAAGCCTAGTTGCCCTCCGATTTTTTGGCTACTTAAAAAGGCAACTAGAACTTTCAATTTTTTACGAATGTTTTTATTAGTAAAAGATACGTAACTTATAAATTAGCTTACGTAACGAACTTTTGTATTCTCATGCTTTTATTACAAATATGAGGGGGTTCACCCCCTCGTCAGTACCTCGCACTTAACACTAAAGCTTAAATTTTGTCCCAATTCATTAAGAATGACCCCTGAATCATAAAAGCCGTAGAATAAATAGTTGAAATTACTAAAAATACTTTAGCGTAAAGAGTGAGGTATTAGGAGGAGATGAGCCCCTCATATGCGTAATAATTTCTGTCCGTTTTAAGTTTTAATGCTGCTCCTTATTTCCAATTGAAAAAAAAATTCATATTTATTTTGTCACTGTTTTTTTTTAAATAATGCTAGAAAATCCTGCACTCCCTTCAGAGAGATTTTCTTCCCCCATGACAAATTCCTCGATGGAAAGTTCCCCCAACATATCTCCCTCTTCTCATCCCCTCGCCCCAACCAAAAATCCCCCTGGAAACGTCTGCACACTTCCCAATAACCATAACTATATGTAAGCACTGGTTAAAGTTTGTAACTTGTAGCCCCTCCCAAGGAGACTGCGGGGGAGTAAGTCGTCCCCAAGGACATGGTTATAAGGTTTTTCGACTACGCTGAATAAAGTGGCTATCTCAGAATTTTGATCCGTTGACTTTGGGAGAATGATTAGCGTGGGAGGGGGCCTAGGTGCCCTCCAATTATTTTGGTCAATTAAAAAGGGCACTAGATATTTTTATTTCCGTTAGAATGAGCCGTCTTGTAACATTCTAGGACCACTGGGTCGATACGATCATCCCTGAAAAAAAAATAAAAAATAAATAAAAAGAAACAATCAAAGAAACACGCATCCTTGATCAGCCTTGTAGATAGTAGCTTGAAACTTCTCTAATAGGCTTCTCTGATACGCTGAAACTGATAGTGTGATTATCGTTAAGATTGTATGAATTTTAGGGGGTGTTTCCCTCTATTTTCTAAAATAAGGCAAATTTTCTCAGGCACGTAACTTTTGATGGGTATCACTAAACTTGATGAAACTTATAGATTTAAAATCAGCTTTAATATGTCATTCTTTTGATATAGCTACTGGTATATAGCGACCCGGCTCAATAGTAACTGAAACTAAAAAAAAAGGAATTTTGATACCAATAGCTACATCAAAAGAATCGCATTTTAATGCTGATTTCAAATATATAAGTTTCATCATGATCATTTATACCCATCAAAAGTTACGAGCCTGAGAAAATTTGCCTGATTTTAGAAAACAGGGGGAAACACCCCATAAAAGTCATACAATCTTAAAGAGAATCACACCATCATATTCAGCGAATCAAAGAACCTTATTGTAGAAGTTTCAATCTCCTATCTACAAAAATTTGGAATTTCACATTTTTTGCCAGAAGACAGATCACGGATGCGTGTTTACTTGTTATTTTGTTTTTTTGTTTTTGTTTTTTTCCTCAGGGGTGTTCGTATCGATTGAGTGGTCCTAGAATGTCGCGAGAGGGCTCATTCTAATGGAAATTAAAAGTTCTAGTGCCCTTTTAAGTGACCAAAAGAATTGGAGGGCACCTAGGCCCCCTTCCACGGTCATTTTTCCCAAAAGTCACCGGATCAAACTTCTGATATAGACATTTTATTCACCCTAGTCGAATAACCTAATAATAATGTCTTTAGGGACGACTTACTCCCCCGCAGTCCCCGTGGGAGGGGCTTCAAGTTACAAACTTTGACCTGTGTTTACATATAGTAATGGTTACTGGGAAATGTTTTCAGGGGGATTTTATTGGTTTAGGGGGGAGAGTTGAGGGGGGGGGGTTACGTTGGAGAATATTTCTATGGAGAAACTTCTCATGGGGGAAGAGAATTTCAATGAAGGTGGCGCAGGATTTTCTAGCCTAATTTTAAAAAACAATGAAAAAATAAATATGAAAAGTTTTTTCTGCTGAAAGTAAGGAGCAGCATTAAAACTTAAAACGAACAAAAATTATTACGCATATGTGAGGTTTACCTCCTTGTTATACCTCACTCTTTACGCTAAAGTATTTTTAGTAATTTCAACTATTTATTCTACGGCCTTTGTGACTCAATTCTTAAGGACTTGGGACAAAATTTAAGCTTTAGTGTAAAGAGCTAGGTATCGAAGAGGGTTGAACTCCCTCATATACACAATAAAAACATACGAATATAGAAGTTCGTTACGTAAGTTACGTATATTTTTCACCATGAAGACGTTTGTAAAAAATTGAAAGGCCTCCTCCCTCGCTCCTTTTTTCTCAAAATCTTCCGATCAATTGCAATTTATTAATATACAATTTTCGTTTTAATTTTTTATGTGCGGAGAGTCAAGATCAAAACATGCATTAATTCAAAAACGTCCAGAAATTAAATAAAAAAACAAGTTTTTTTAAATGAAAGTAAGGAGCAATATTAAAACTTAAAACGAGCAGAAATTTCTCCATATATGAAAGGGGCTTTTCCTACTCGACGCCCCGCTCTTTACGTTAGAGTTTCTTACTATTTTAAAAATAGAGTTAAGAGAAAGAGTCAAACTTTAGCACAAAGAGCGGGGCGTTGAGGAGGAAAAGCCCCTTTTATATAAGGAGTAATTTCTGTTCGTTTTAAATTTTAATTTTGCTCCTTACTTTCATTTAAAAAAACTTGTTTTTTTTATTTAATTTATTAAAGAATCAAACAGAATAGCATTTTTTTTGTTTTTTTTTTTGTTTTTTTTTTCTTTTCCTATAAGGAGTTGATGTCCCCTGAGTGTTTGCTCATGGTTAATGGTTGTCCTCTCTGCGCTTTGACTCTCAGGCCTCAGGTATGTTCTCTTTTTCATCTTATACATTATTTTGCAATTGTTCTTTTTTTTTGTTGTTGCTTATATTATTTTTTTGTACCCCCCTTGTATCCCTGGCCATGGAGCCTTTCGAAGGGGAATAAGAGTATTATATTTTCTTTTTGTTTTTATTGGCGAATAAAACTCTGAACTGAACTCTGAACTCTGAAAAGATGTCACAATACTACTTGAAGATTGACTTTATCATACCTCAGTTGTGTTGGCCACATATTTTGCAACATTTGCATACGGGGAGTCAAGTGGAGCAGGTTCTACGTTGTTATCACTTGCTTCATCTGGAAAGCACCGAAGCTGAAATGCAGTTTGGAATACTTGCTGGAATAAAAGAAAAAATATTAAGATTTACATATAAATTGCCTGAAATGGCGTTAAACTCTAATCGGAGAGTTTGATAAGGACTGCAGTCAGAATGAAAATATAGTAATGCTAGATCCTTACTTAAATGCAACATTTTCAGGGCGGTAAACACAGTCCAAAGGTTTTATTTAAGCAAAACACAATTATCCCTATATTGGAAAAAAGTAGCCAAAAACTTGTGCGAAAGCCGCAAAACCTAAAGGGAGGACCGAAGGGAAGAAAATCTAACTAGAAGTCACTTGAAATTTTTATTTCTGTGGTTAATAAATACAGTTTGTCTTACTTTTATCTTTAATTTTAGTATGGTTTTCCACGGTTTCCATACTGCGTATCAAACAGCTTGTGGTAATGAACTGTAAGTAAGGAGTTAAGCAGCCCAAAAGCTAACAAGACTCTAAAAAACGGAGTTTTGATATCAATAGATATGTCAAAAAATTAGGCTTGTTATGCTCATTTCCTATACTTAAGATTCATTCAGTTTAATATTACCCTTCAGAAGCTACGAGCCTGAGAAAAATGATGAAACAGCCCCTAAAAGCCGAATTATCTTAATGAAAAACAAATCATTTGATTCATCGCGTCAGAGAACCCTATTTTAGAGGTTCAAGCTACTGTCTGCGAAAATGTAATTTTTTTTTTTTATTGTGAGAAAAAAGATTATGGATGTGTTTTTATGTTTTGCTTCGGCAGAGTTGATCGTATCCAACCAACTATCCTAGAAAATCGGGAGAGGGCTCGTTCAAGTGAAAATTAGAAGTTCTAGTGCCCTTTTTAAGTGACCAAAACGACTTGAGGGCAACTAGCCCCCCCCCAAGCCCAATTTCTCAAAACCTTCCGATCTAAATTTTGAGATAGCCATTTTTCAGCATAGATGAAAGGTCCAAAAGCTGCGCTTTAGGATATAACATGACCCCCACAGCTCCGGGAGAAAGGTTTTAAGTTATGAAATTTGCACATTGTTTACGTACAGTATTTGTTATTGGGAAGTTTGCATATGCTTTTTGGGTGGGAACAGATGTAAATTTTCCGCTTGTTGGATTTTCAACGGAGAAATTTTATATTAGGAGGGAAGTTTCTGGAAGTGAACCATTCACGGAAAATTTTACAATGGGAAAATCTTCCATATGAAATTATTTTTATTTGTGTCATACTCCCTTTGCCGACTTAATCTTACATGGGGAGACGTTTAGGGTAATTGTCTGGGGTAAACTTTCATCGGTATTTTAATGTCTAGAGGATTTTTCCATGGGGAGGGGGATTTTTCTTGGAGATGGAGCTGGACTTTTCGATATTATTAAACTTAAAAAAACAAGTTTTTTCAACCAAAAGTAAGTACCAACATTAAAACTTAAAACGAAAAGAAGTTATTACGCATATGATGGGGGATCACCCCCTTTTCAATACCTCGCTATCTACTCTAAAGTTTGAATTCCGTCCCAATTCCTTAATAACGACTCTTGAAACGCAGGTGTCGTTTAATTAGAACAATAAGAAGATTTCTGTAAAGTACTTTAATGTGAGTACAATAAAAACTTTAATGTGAAAATCGAGGTATTGATGAGGGGGATACCCTTTCTCTCGAAATATACGTAATAATTTCTGTTCATTTTAAGTTTTAATGTTGCCTCTTACATTCAATTGAAAAAACTTGTTTTTTTATTTAATAGAATAAAAGCGTGGCTATTCATAGATAATTAGCCTAT